>NC_044986.1:107186312-107371543 GCF_008728515.1 Papio anubis
CAGTGAAATAAAAGAGGACACAAACAAATGGAAGAACATACCATGCTCATGGATAGGAAGAATCAATATCGTGAAAATGAAGGGTTTAATGGTCGGGTGATTTCTACCTTTTCTGTAGGTGGAGTAAAGGCAATTAATTGGCTTCATGTAAGCAAACAAAAATGATGTGGGTGACATGTAAAAAATTATCAAATTGTTAAATATGAAATAATCTGTTGGGTTGTCTAATATTTTTTATTGCAGATTTCAGAGCATCCAAGTGTTCATCTTAGTTTAGGTAGAGCTCTTTGTTGAGATGCAGTGCTGAGAAGTTAATCCTCTAATGTAGAGGTCAGCAAACTTTCTGTAAAGGGCCAGACAATACATGTGTTCAGTTTCCGCGGCCATGTAACCTCTGTTGCAGTACTCAACTCTGCTGTGGCAGGATGAAAGCAGCCGTAAGCAATATGTAAATGACTGATCATGACTATGTTCCAATAAATCTTTATTTTTAAAAACATGAGGCAGGAGGGATTTGGCCCTTGGGCCATAGTTTCCTGACCCCTAGTTTGAGATTACTTTCCTGTGGGAAACATGAAAATTTGCTTGATAGGGTTTAAGGAAAATGAAATAAAAAGTTATCATTTCTGTGACTTTAAAAAAAAACCTTGATTATTCTACAGTTCTAAACATTCTATAATAGCTTATTATAGGTATGATCTTTTGTGGAAACAAGACAAATCTTCAATTGCCTTTTTTTTTTTTTTTGAGAAGGAATCTCGCTCTTGTTGCCCAGACTGAAGTGCAGTGGCGCGATCTCAGCTCACTGCAGTTTCTACCTCCCAGGTTCAAGCAATTCTCCTGCCTCTGGCTCCCAAGTAGCTGGGATTACAGGCACCCACCACCATGTCTGGCTAATTTTTGTATATTTAGTAGAGACGGGGTTTCACTATGTTGGCCAGGCTGGTCTCAAATTACTGACTTCAGGTGATCTGCCTGCCTCAGCCTCCCAAAGTACTGGGATTACAGGCACGAGCTACTGTGCCTGGCCTCTTTAATTGATTTTTGTCTGTCTGTATAACTCTGGGACCCATTCTAGCCTCAATGCATTCTAAAGACAGAACTGATTTACTTCATTTCTATATTCCCAAAGCACAGTACCCATCACTAAATAGGTACGTAATAGATATTTTAATTGAAGCATCAAGTGTTTAAACATTTTTAGGCTGCTTTAAATGCATGGAAATTTTGACAAAAGTCTAGAAACAAGGACATATTCAATGACAATAAATGTTTTTTTGCTTTTAGAAACATTTTTATTGCTGTAGTATAAAAAAGTTCTGGATTAAAACCTTTGATTCAGGAGTTCCATGTAGTCTAAGACAGGCCAGTTAGGTTTATGTCAGAGTACTATCAAATACAGTGCCTGGAGAGCTCACATCCAATTCGGCAATATTCCAGTGTCTGTGGCGCTGCAGAAGCAACTTGCAGAGTGAATCCCGATTCCATTATCAAGCTCTTTTGTGAGAGCAGTAAATATGCCCAGGGTCTAGCAGGTTTTCTTTAAGCTTCAATGACAGCTGATAGACAGAAAATGTTGACTGGAAAACTTTCCAAGGAGAAAAGTAAATGTCTCATTCCGTGACAATGTTTTGCAACTATTGTTTGATAAAGAGAGGTTACAGTTATAGTAATAGCCGTAAAGGATGCCATGGATGAGTAAACCCCATACTCCTGGTCATGAAATTTTTTCAGTAGTTGAATAACTGGTACAATGAACAAGAACAACCTGTGATGTAATGAAAAGATAATTTTATTTTTTTCTCTAGTAATGTCTCTACATGTATTTGGTGGATATACTTCGTCCTCTTCCCTGACTGAAAACCAGTCCTTGTCTGATTACTCTTAGGAAATAGGAAGTCCTACTGTCACTTAAGTCATAAGCAAAATTTCGTTTCTGAAATTAAAAATGTTTTAACTCTACTGAATTTACATTACCTCCTGACACAAAAACTGGACAAAATATATGAAACAACAGTTTCGAAGATGTTGGATGTCAGGTAATGAAAGACAGTGATGTCTGAAAGACAGGAAACACACAAGATTGCCTTGAGAGAATTTCCAGGCTTCTGTGCAGGAAGCAGGAATGTGAGCAGAGCCCAGTAGACATCCTGAATTGAAGACAAGGAGCTGACAGTACAAGGTGACAAAATCATCTGTAGTGTACAGGACAGAGTCCTCGAAAAGAGAGATTTACACAAAGAAAGAACCCTTGAGACCCGCATGAGGACTCCATAGGATATTTAGCCAAGTGCTTATCACCATATGCATGTGAGCAAACAATAGACTTGAGTCCAGGGAAATAAGTATCTGAAAGGAATAGCAGGTCAGTCTGTGGCAATCGATCAAGGTTGGAAGGGTAACTTTCCTTATTAGCCAGCCTGGAAAACTACACAATTAATGGGACATTGAGTAGAGTATTTAGAAGGGTATTCCCTCAAAAGTGTGGAATAAGTAAACCAACTGTTAAACACTGTTTTAAATATTCAGTTTTTCAAACTTAAGTAGAGATGTGAAAGATATAAAAAAGATCTAAATCAGAATTTTAGATCAAAACCGCAATGTGGAAGATAAAAAGTACACTGACTTGGACTGATGTAAGGTTTGATATCATGGCAGAAAAGATGAATAAAGTTGAAGGCATAGTACTGTAATAGACTATCCAAATTGAAGCGCAGAGAAAAAGAAATGTAAAGACATGAACATCAGTGAGCTGTAGGACAACTTCAAGTACACTAATGTGCATGTTATTGCCCCAAGGTGGGTGAGGAGAAAAATACTAAAAAAAAAAAAGGCTGAAAATTTGTTAAATATGATGAAAACTGTAGATCCACAGAACCAGAAATTCAAACTCCACACAGCAGAATAAAGAGCACTGGAAATGGTAACTGTATCAGTTAATGCATGTGATGTTTTCCTTATTTATCTCACTTATAGATATAATTGACTATTAAAACAAAAACTGTATTATGGGGCTTATAGCCTATATAAGTAAAAATGTAAAAACTAGCATAAAGACAAGGAAGGGAGAAATTGAAGTACATTATTGGAAATTTTGTTATACTGTATATAATAGTATGGATGAAGGTGTGTTGTGGTAAGTTAAAAATGTAGTCTGTAAACCCTAAAACAACCACTGAAATATCAAAACAAAAGTTTATAGCTAATATGCCAGGAGAGAAAATGAATTCGTAAGAATACTCGATCTGAAATAAACAAGAAAAAGATGAAAAAAAGAAAAAAGCAGATGAAGCAAATAGTAGACAAATAGCATGATGATAGCCTTAATTATAGTAATAGCCATATTGAATGTAAGTGTTATGAACAGCCCAATAAAAGCAGGGTTGATAGCTTGGATAAAAAAGCAAGACCTCATTTATATGTTGCCTTCAATAAATCAATTTTAAATACAAAGACACAGATAGTTTAAAAGTGAAAGAATAAGAAAGATATGCAGTACTAACACTGGTCAAAAGAAAGTGTCTCTATTAATAAGAGACAAAATAAAATTCAAAGAAAGGAATATTACCAAAAAAGAATAAATGATCATTGTGTAAAAAAGGCATGCCATTCTGAAATGTTTTTTTAAACCAAATAACAAACATTAAAATATGTGAAGCAAAGCAAAACAAGACAAAACCTTATAGAACTATAAGGAGAAATAGACAAATTCACAGTTGAAATTAGAGATTTGAGTACCTCTCTGGATAATTGATAAAACGCTTGATAAAACAAATCAGCAAAAATACAAAAGACTTGATAAACATTCTCAACCAACTTGATCTAATTGTCAGTTATAGAGCTTACCACACAACAAGACTTGAATGCATGTTTTCAAGTCATATGGAACATTTGTCAAGATATGTCATATTTTGGTTCAAAATACATGTTTAAATTAGTTTATAACAATTAAAGTCATACAAGATATATTCTGTGGCCACACAGAATTAAACTACAAATCTAACAGAAGGTTCTCTAGAAAATTCTCAAATATTTGGAAACTAAATACCATAATTCCAATAACCCGTAAGTCAAAGAACTAACTAAAAAAGTTTTTGAAAATGTTTTAAACTAAATAAGCATAAAAGCTGGGCCAGACACCGTGGTTCGCACCTGTAATCCCAGCACTTTGTGAGGTCAAGGTGGGCAAATTAGTTGAGGTCAGGCATTCCAGACCAGCCTGACCAACATGGTGAAACCCTGTCTCTACTAAAAATACAAAAATTAGCCGGGCATGGTGGCAGGTGCCTGTAGTCCCAGCTGCTCGGGAGGCTGAGATCCGAGAATCGCTTGCACCCAGGTGGCGGAGCTTGCAGTGAACCGAGATGGCGCCACTACACTCCAACCTAGGCAACAAAGTGAGATTCCATCTCAAAAAAAAAAGCTTAAAAGTACAACATATCAAAATGTATAGCCCCAAATGTCTTTATTATAACAGAAGAAGTTTCTCAGATCAGTGACTTCAGTTCCTCCTTAAGAAACTAGAAAAACAAAAAAGCTGAACTCAAAATAAGCAGAAGAAAGAAAATAAAGTTCAGAGCAGAAATCCATGATTCTTTGAGAACATTGATAAAATCAATACATTTCTAACCAGAGAAACTGGGGGAAAAAAGAAGAAAGAGATACACAATGAATGAAATAGGGAGCATCAGTGTTGATTTTATAGACACTAAAAGGATAATATGGAAATATTCTGAACGGCTTTATCCTCATATATTCAACAATTTAGAAAAAATGAAAAAAGTACATAATTACAAATACCATTCAAGAAGAAACAGACTCATGATGAAATCTTGCCATGTTAAAAATAAAGAAGAAATAGACAACCAGAATAGTCCTATGTTTATTAAAGAAATTGAGTTTGTAGTTAAAAACCTTCTCACAAAGAAATCACAGGTTCAGATGGCTTCCTTGGTGAATGCTACCAAACATTTAAGGAAGTAAATATCTCCAAAAAATTGAAGAACAAGGAATGTTTTCCAACTTTTTCCAAGAGATCAAGAATATAATTATCACAAAACTAGAAAGACATTAAAAGAGAACTACAAATGTCACTTATGAACATAGATGTCAAAACCCTAAACAAAATATTAGCAAACCAAATTCAACAATATATGAAAAGGATAATATAGCTTGGATAAGTGGTTGCTAGCCACACAAGGTTGGTTTACCTTAGAAAAGTAGTCAGTGTAATTCACAATATTAGCAAACTATAAGAGAAAAACCATATGATCATATCAATTTATACAGGGAAAGCATTAAACAAAATTCAGCATCCATTCCTTATAAATACTCTCCGTAAGTGGGACTAGAAACATCTTCAAACTGATAAAGGCAGTTAGGAAAATTTACAAATGTCATACTTGATAGTGAAAGGCAGAATGTTTTTCCTTGAGGTGTGATCTTACCACTTCTTTTCAGCACTACACAGGAACTTTTTACTAGTGCAAAAAAACATGAAAATGAAAGAAAAGCGAATGATAAAGGAAATAAATAATTAAAACATCTTTGTTTACACATGACCTGAGTGTCCATTTAGAAAATCTGATGGAATCTGTTCAAGCAAGCAGGCAAACAAACAGTACCTAATAGGGCTAATAAGTGAATTTAGCAAAGTTTCCAGACACAACATCTATATGCAAAAATCAATTGTATCTTCACTATTTGGGTGATGGGTACTCTAGAAACCCGGGCTCTACCATTCTGCAATATACCCATGTAACAGAGCTGCACATTATCACCGAATCTAAAATAAAATAAAAATTTAAAAACCTAAGAACAGAGAAAGCTAATTTATGGTAGTAAAAATCAGAAGTTAATGATTTGAGGTGGTAGTGGAATTTATGAGAAAGAAGCATGAAAACAATTTCTGGGATTATATGATGGAAATACTCCATGTCTTGAATTGAGTGGTAGTTACATGAGCATACACAATTACTAAAACTCATCCAACTGTATAAAACTCACTTGTAAAAAAAAAAAAAAAAAAAAAAAAAAAAACTTGTTGGAATTTTGACTGGGATTGTGTTGAATCTGTAGATCAAGCTGGGAAGAACTGACATCTTGATGATATTGTCTTCCTATCTATAAACATGAAATTACTCTCTATTCATTCTTTGATTTCTTTCATCAGAGTTTTGTAGTTTTCCTTACATAAAACTTGTATATATTTTCTTAGATTTATACATAAGCTTTTTTAAAGTTGCTAATGTTAATTGTATTGTATTTTCAATTTCAAATCACAATTGATAATTGCTGGTGTATAGGCAAGCAATTGACTTTTTAATATTAATCTTGTGTCTTGCAACTTTGCTGTAATTGTTTATTAGTTCCAGGAGTTTTTGTTATTGTTGTTGCCTCTTTTGGCTTTTCCACATAAACAATCATGTTATCTGCAAGCAAAGACAGTTTGATTTTTTTTTTTCATCCGTATATGTTTTCTTTTCTTTTCTTGTCTTATTGCCTTAGTTATGACCTCTCGTACAATGTTGAATAGGAGTGCTAAAAGTGGACATCCTTGCTGTCATCCTGATATTAATGGGAAGCACCTATTTTCTCAGATTTCAGTATGATGTTAGCTGTAGTTTTTATTTTATGGTCTTCCTCAGATTGAGGAAGTTACTCTCTATTTCTACTTTGCTGAGAGTTTATATCATTAATGGGTGCTGGATTTCAACAAATGCTTTTTCTTCTGTTTATATGATTATGTAATTTTTTTCTTTTTTAGCCTGTTGATGGGGTGGATTACATTAATTGATTTTTAATTGATTTTTGAATGTTGAGCCCATTTTGCTTACCTGAATTAAAGTCCACTAAGTTGTTGTGTATAATTATTTTTACACATTGTTGTAATCTTTAACTTTTTCCCATTTACTATGATGTTGGCTGTGGGTTTATCGTATTTGACCTTTTTTATGTTGTATGTTCCTTCTATACCTAATTTGTTGATAGTTTTCATCATAAAGGGTGTTGAACTTTGTCAAATGCTTTTTCTACATTTATTAAAGTGATCATATGGTTTTTGCCCTTCATTCTGTTAATATGATGCATCACTTTATTGTTTTGTGTATGTTAAAACATTCTTGCATGCCTGGGATAAATCATAGATAATAATAGTGGATGATCTTTATAGTGTGCTGTTGAATTCTGATTGCTGGTATTTTGTTGATGACTTTTGCATCCACAGTCATCAATGATATTGGGCTGTAATTTTTGTAGTTGTTTTATTGTCTGTATTTGATGTCAGGGTAATGCTGGCCTTGTAGAATAAGTTTACGAGAGTTTCCTCCTTTTTACTGTTTTGGAATAATTTGTAAATAATTGGTGTTCATCTTTAAATGTTTTTGTAGAATTCAGCAGTGAAGCTATTAGGTGCCAAACTTTCTTTGATGGGGACTTTTTATTACTGCTTCAATCTTGATTTCTTCGATGCTTTCCAACTGTTGACATAATTGTTCATAGCAGAATCTTACAATTGTTTCAATTTTTGTAGTCTCAGTTTTAAGGTCTTTTTTTTGTTATTTATGATTGTATTTTTTTTTTAGTCTCTCAGTTAATCTGGCTAAAGGTTTGTTGACTCTGAGATTGTCTATTATAAAATAAACTTTGTTTTCCTGATCTTTTGTATTTTTTAGGCTCTATTTTATGTGTGTTCCGATATTTATTATTTCTTTTGTCCTACTCATTTTGGGTTTTGTTTTTGTTTTCTAGTTCCTTGAAATGCATTGTAAGGTTGTTTATTTGAGATTCTTTTCTATTTTGATGTAGGCATTTATTGCTATCAGCTTCCCTCTAAGGACTGCTTTTGTTGTGTCCCATAAGCTTTGGTGTTTCCATTTTTATTTGCTTCAAGAAATTTTAAAAATAAAAAAAAATTCTATTGCCCATTTGTTGTTTAGGAACATTTTGTTTAATTTCTGTATATACTGTTTTCAATGTTCTTCCTGATACTGATTTCTAGTTTTATTTCATTATGATCGGAAAAGATACTTGATTTTGATTTTTCAAATTTGTTAAGGCTTATTTTGTAACTGAACATATGTTCTGTCCTGGAGAATGTTCCATGTGCACTTGTGAAGAATGTGAACTCTATAGCTGTTTGATATAATGTTTTGTAAATATCTGTTATGTCCATTTGGTCTAGAATGCATTTTAAATTTGATATATCTTTGCTGATTTTGTTTGGATGATCAGTTCATTGCTGAAAGTGGAATGTTGAAGTAAGCTATTATTACATTCCTTTCTGTCTCTCACTTTAGATCTACTTTTGCTTTATAGATATGAATGTGCTGATGTTGGGTGCATGTATTTTTATTATTGTTATATATCATTTTATATTGACCCCTTTATCATCACATAATGGTATTTTTTGTCTCCTTTTATAGTTTAAAAAGAAACTTCAGGTTATTTTATCTGATAGAAATATAGCTAGCTACTTCTGCTTTCTTTTGGTTTGTATTTGCAAGGAATATCTTTTGTTCATTCATTTTCTTTCAGTCTAAGCATGTCCTTCCAAATGAAGTGAGTCTCTTGTAGGTGGCATATAGTTGGGTCTTGATTTTTATTCATTCAGCCACTCTATTTTCTTTTTTTTTGAGACGGAGTCTTGCTGTGTCACTGGGGTGGAGTGCAGTGGCGCGATCTCGGCTCACTGCAACCTCCGCCTCCTAGGTTGAAGCAATTCTCCTGCCTCAGTCTCCTGAGTAGCTGGGAGTATAGGCATGCACCACCATGCCCAGCTAATATTTGTATTTTTAGTAGAGATGGGGTTTCACCATGTGAGCCAGGATGGTCTTGATCTCTTGATCCTGTGATTCACCCACCTTGGCCTCCCAAAGTACTGGGTTTACAGGCGTGAGCCACTGAGCCCGGCCTTTGCCACTCTATTTTCTAATTGGAAAATTTAATCCATTTACATGCAAGGTAATTATTGACAGCTAAGGACTTGGCACTGCCGTATTATTTGTTTTCTAGTTGTTTTGTAGCTCCATTCTTCCTTTTTTCCTTCTTACTGTCTTCCTGTGTTGTTAAGCAATTTTCTCTCTCAGTATGTTTTGATTCCTTGGTTTTTGTTTTTAGTGTAGTTATTACAGATTTTTGCTTTGTTGTTACCAGGAAGTTTACAAAAACCATCTTATTGTCGTAACAGGTTATTTCGATGGGATAACAGTTTGTATCACAAAGAAGAAAATACTGTTTCTTTTGACTCATTCATTTTACTTATTCGTAAGCTATAGTCACCAAATTCATTGTTGCTATTATTGTTTTGAATAAACTATTATCTGTTAGATTGCATATGAGTAAGAACACGGTTCACCCAAAAAGGTATATTTGGCATACCAGCACATAAAAAACACTTAACATAATTTGTGCTTAGGGCAATGCAAGTAAAATTTCAGTGAGATGCCACTATTTTACCTGATAGAATTAATAAAATTAGAAAGCAAATTTTATCAAGATGTGGTGGAGCCCTCATATACTGCTGGTAAGAATATAAAAAATATGATAATCACCTTGGAAAACTGTCAGTTTCTTAAAAACTTAGACATATACCTAGCATATAACCTACCACATTACCTGCCATATAACCACAAGAAAATAAAACATGTATCCAATTTTCATAGCAGCTTTTTTTTTGCAATAGTCAAAAACTGGAAACAACCCAAATGTCCACCAGCACATGAATGGATAAACAGATTATGGTGTATCCATACAATGGAATGCTACTCAACAATAAAATAGAATGAACTATTGTTACATACTACAATGTCAGTTTATCTCAAAATATGCTAAATGAAAGTAGATAAAAATATTATACACTATATGATTTCATTTATATGAAATTTTTAAAAATGCAAACTGCAGTGACAGTAAGCAGATCAGTGGTTGCCTGGGGGTGTGGTGGAGGACTTGAAGGAATGAGATAGAGCAGGGAGTGATGTGCTGGTTAAATGTCTTTCCCTTGAATGCCCAGTCCTCTGGGATTTTATCACCATGGCTTCTGCTCTAGTTCAGAGATGTCAAAGCTGGACTTGGTGAACCAGGTTTGAAGAATTATTCTACCTCAAATATCAATTGTTTCTCTACCAAGAAACCACACTTTTAGGATCTCAGTGAAACATCCATTTTCATGTCACATTGCAGTTATCTGTATAATTAGAAGTAAGACCAGAACACAAATTTTGAAAAAATTTTAATGACATAGTGAATCAAAATAATCTATTCCCAGAGAATTAGCATGGATATGATACAGATCTGAATCAAATGTGTTTGGAGACTTTATTTATATTTTAGTGCATTCCCTAGTTCCATGTTATTTTAGGGAATTTAGCTTGAACCTCTCAGAATAACAAAATTAAAGAGAGCCAGGTGTGATGGTGTGCCTGTAGTCCTGGTTATTTGGGAGGCTGAGGCAGAAGGATTGCTTGAACCCAGGAGTTTGAGTCCTGGGCAACATAGCGAGACTCTGTCTCAAAAAAATTAGAGTCAATTTTATTAAAATCATTAATGAGTCAGAGATTTTTATTACAGTACTTGGTGACAGTTACACAATAGTAATACCTTGTGGTTAACATCCACTAGCTTCATAGTACATATGTACGTAGCTACATAGTACTAGTGCTATCTAGTAGGACATTCGTGTTTTCATTCTTTAAATATCAGGTAAGTAGAATTAAGACAGTATTTCTATGATATTTCTACAGTAAGATGTGGGCCAGAACAATGAGTTACTTTACTCTCATTCAGTCAGCTTCCAGTTGTAAATTACTGCCCCTCCATGATACACCTGGCCCTGGCCACTGAAATGTTCTTGAGAACTAGAAGTAAGTAGCAAAATGCATCTGGTTTGGGAGTCAGCTTTTCTCCCTCCATTCTCTGATAACGAGTAGCAGAATGACCAAAAGGTAAAAGAACAGTAATCTGTACTTTGAAACACTATTTTTCTCTAAATTTTATGTTTAAAAATTTAAGAATAGGTTTTTTTAAAAAGAATTACTTGAATGATTGATACTCTATCATCAGTAACATTAGTGATAGCTATCATCTAAGGATAGGAACCATATAAATAACCTAGTATTGTTATTTCATTTTTATTTTCTCATTTCCATAATCTCTGTAATTTCCTCTCTCAGTCCCCTTTATAGTACTTAAAAAAATCACACAAAGTATCATTTGCATTTTCAGGCTTTTTCCTTTCTGTTTTAGCAAGGGCCTTATGACACCTGTGGAATAAGGTGTCCTTTAAAGCACCCTTCCTTTAAGATAGACATTTTGCTCAATTTCCCTGAGAATTATGAGGCTTATATGCATTATGGAGGGTTTGTGATTCACCTCCAGGTTGCAATTCTAGATGTTGAGTTGAAATAAAAAATGTTACCATTGGGCTTTAGTTACCTTAGAAAAATGTCTTTTCCTCATGCAGTCTCAAAAGTAAGAAAGATCAATCTGTGTGCTCTCACAGCCATTTCTGTGATGAAACTTCAAGGGAAGCAGTGATAAGATATGGTGTTCACATCTTTGGATTTTTGTACCTGCTCTTTGTCACTGTTATATTAATAAAATAAAATATTTTAAAGCAGTGCAAAATTTATATTTTGAAGAGTTTATCTGTAAAGGTGAAATTTGGCAGGGCATATTTTATCACCCAGTTCTGGCCATTTAGAAGGATGACTATTAGTTAAAAGGATATGCTTGCAGGGTAACTTAAAAAGTCCTTCTTTAGAAGCATTTTTGCAAACATGTAAAACTAATAATTCTGTCTGCAAGTTATATGGTAAAACTGTTATGTAATCATTAATAAAGATGTTTATATTTATATGTTCATTATACACAACCAAGCATATTTATAAAATATCTTTTTAAATATAAAAATATAATTACAACAGTTTACCAGAAATAATAGTTATGAACCTTTGAAATATCTTCACAATATGCCAGAATGTCTTGGCCTGTTTTGTAATAGAGTTTCTACTACGAGATTCATTTGTCAACTCTGATATTTCCATTGCCTTGCAAGAGTCACTAAGCTACATCCTCTTATGCCACAATGCCGTGTTTATTAAGAATGCAATTTCTTGTATTTGTTTTTAATTGTAGAAGACATATTATTCTTTGACAATGCAGTGTTGTTTAAGGTATTTCTGAAGAATAAAATACATTGAGAATTATATTGCTTATCCACATTTACCTTTTAATCTGTGACTACAGAAATATTTTAAAATTTATATTTTCAGTTACTTCCCCTAGACTTTTTACAAGTACAGAATTTAACTAATGTGCATATTATAGGTTATGCCTGTTCTGTAATGTGCATGCTTATGAATTTTTTAAATATAAGGCTCTAGTAAACGTTGATATTTTCAGTGGATATACCTTTTATTGTTTTCTGTTTTCTAGAAAAGTGCTCTCAATTATAGACAATTTAGAAATAAAATTTAAAACAATTATATGTATTGTATTAAATTAGTAAATTGTTAGACATTCCTATACATGGTAACATTGAATAGGGTTGAGTTGGCAGGAACAAATGAATAGATTCAAGAGATATTTAGAAAGTAAAATTGTAAGAATTTGGTGATGTCTTTATCCCCTATTTTAACATATTTCTCCTTCAAAACTTGGCCCTCAATTCCTTGATTTTTAGCAGTTTTTTTTTTTTTTTTGAGACAGAGTCTCCTTCTGTCTCCCAGGCTGGAGTGCAGTGGTGCAGTCTCGGCTCACTGCAACCTCTGCCTCCCGGATTCAAGCCATTCTCTTGCCTCAGCCTCCTGAGTAGCTGGGATTACAGGTGCCTGCCACCACACCTGGCTAATTTTTGTGTTTTTAGTAGAAACGGGGTTTTACTATCTTAGCCAGTCTGGTTTCAAACTCCTGATCTCAGGTGATCCATCCACTTTGGCCTCCCAAAATGCTAGCATTACAGGCATAAGCTATCCGCGCCCAGCCTAGCAGTTCATTCTTGACCTCCAATCTGTTCCATTCATTTTCTTTGACTTTCTTGAGACCTTCATCCACTGATTCCACTATTATTTTTATCAATCACCACTGCCTTTTAGATTAACTTCTCTACTACGCATCATAGATTTTATGATTCATAATTATAATCACTTTCTTGCAATAACCCCCTATTCCTTGTCCTTCTCTTCTATATACTCATCTGTGTTGGAAAAACCAGCCCCTCATCACTCAGCTGGTACCCTGAGTCCAGCAGAGACAAAGGAGTTAGAAAGAGACAGATTAAGCAATTAAAAGGCAGGTCCAGGGGACCGGAGTGTCAGAGGCTTACTCAAGGCCCAGAGCTTTCGGGCTCCGCCCAATTAATTGGTTTACAAGCTCTTTGTTCTTAGGGCAGATGGGAGAGGGAGGGAGGGATGAGGAAAAGGATTAATCAGTGTAGGAGAACTCGTGAGTCATTCAATAAGATGCATAGCAATGGCAGTTTCTGTGAATTTCCTTGAGCAAAGATGTGTGTCTAAACTACTTAAAATCTTTAACTTATGGGGACTGAAATGGGTGGGAGCGGGTTTCAGAAGGAACTGAGATGTTTGATTATACTCCACTGCTTCAAGGGAGTGTTATCTCCCTGAGCAACCTGTGGAATGCCGCTGAGCGGTTATGCTCTCAGGGCATAAAGACATGAAGGCAATAAGGAGACTTTTCTCCTCAGAGGCTGCCCATGGCTCCCCATAGGTGTCTCACACAGGGGAGACCAACTCAACTGGCACCACAGAAACTCTCTTTCCCACAACCTGGAAAAACTCAATCCTAATTAAACTCTATGATCTGACCTTTGTACCTGCTCTGAGCAGCTGAATGTTTCTAGAGCAAATCACCCAACCTTGTTGGTTGATTTCACTTTAAATTAGTTATAGTAAACCCTAAACAGGCACTCAAAAGTACCCAACAATCCCCCAGGAGGCATGAGTGCACATACACATACCTGCACAAGTACATGTAATTCATAGATAGATAGGAAATGAAGAAATAAATGAAAAGGAGATGTCAGGGAAACTACTGCTTTTTCTGCCATATAGGCCCAGATATCTTATGAGGAACACACGAGGCAAGTTGGGTCAAGGCAAGGTGGATGAATTCACTTTTGTACATTTTGCAATTAAAGCGACTTTGTGACATCTTAGAGGAGATGTTAAGTCTGCATTTATTACATAGATTTAAAATTTAGAGTAGAACTCTGGGTGAAAAACCCTGATTTAGGAAACTTTGGTAAACCTAGGAAGAGAGCATATAATGGTGAAAGAATGGGGCAGAAATAAATCTAGACAACCTGTGGCATCTAAACGTAATGAGGAGTGATGGGCCAGCAAAGGCAAGGCCAGAAAGTAGAGAATAATTTGAGATCAGGGAAAAGAAGGCTTTAGAAAGAAATGGGGGGTGGGCATGGTGGCATATACTTATAAATCGTAGCACTTTGGGAGGCCCAGACAGGAGGATTGCTTGATGCCAGGAGTTTGAGACCAGCCTGTGCAATATAGCAAGACTTAATCTCTACAAAAAATAAAAAATTAGCTAGGTGTGGTAGCACATGCCTGTAGTCCCAGCTGCTAGGGAGGCTGAGGCTGCAGTGAGCTATGATCACACCACTGCACTCCAGCCTGGGCAACAATGAAGCTTTGTCTCAAAAATAAATACATAAACAAACAAACAAATAAATAAATAAATGAAAAAAAGAAGAAATGGTGGAGGGAAGGAATCATCAGTGTACCATTGTAGAATGTTGTGAAGATTTTTTTTATAACTTCATAACTAAGATATTTCATACCTTCACAGCACAAAGATTAAGACTAAATTATTTTATTCTTGACATTAAACAGACAGCACGGTCGCTGGTTGCCTTAGGTGGAGAGTAACTTTGATCAATTGTGGAAGCCAAATTAGAATGGGTGGAATAATTGGAAGTGAGAGAATGGAGGCATATGCAGACAATCTTTTAAGGAGACGGCATGAAAAGAAAGCCTGAGAGAGGGTAGGTCCGTACCTGGAAGAGGAAGGAGATGAGGTGAGAGTTTAGTTTGTTGGTTTCCTATTTTTCACTCTAGGAAAGATGGAGCAATGAAATATAATCATAGCTTAATTGGTAGCATTAAGTTATCTGAAGAAAGAGAGGTGATCTGTAGCCTGGGAAAAGGGAAATTTGATATTAAGGATCTGGCAACTTTTATTCTGCAGAGAGAGAGAAGGAGAGAGAGAGAGAGAGAGAGGCTGAAGTTAGAAGGAATTCCAGTTTATTGTGCATTTCGTAGATGAAAGAAATGACTATTGGGATCATACTGCTCCTGAGTTTTGGCTTCTCTTACTACTAATTAAGTCTCCCCACCATCTCCACTGCAAGTTAATAAATTGGTGCCGAGGTTTATTTATTAATCTTTTATGTGTTGAGTTAATTTTAATTGGGTTTTGAGAAGTTTTCTGGGTATGTGGATATAATGGAGTTTATGGACCTTCAAAAACTAAGGTATAGACTGAAGAACAAGGTGCCTGCATTTAAATATCACTGGTTCAAATTGGTATAATGGTTTAGTTCCTCAGTTAATAAAAAGAATAAAAATAATAATTACTGTTTGTATAGCCCTTCTGTTGCACACTTTGTACTTCACATATTTCTCATCCTTTCTGTAACTTTGCAAGCAGGCTATTATTATTTCATAGGTGAAAGAACTAAAGCTCAAATTAATTCTTTTTTTTGGTTCAAATTTTACCATAGAAATATTTAAATGTATAGAAAAATAGTGCGAATAACCCCTATGGATTCCAGATACAAGAATTACTGATATCTGCCCATCTTGTTTCAGCTCTGTTCCCCCTACTCTGTCACCCCCAGATACATCTCTTTCTCACCAGCTTGGAGAATTTATATGCCTTGCCCAAGTCCACTCAACCAACAGACTTTATAAGTATCTACTACAGGTTAAATACTAAATGAGCAATTGAGAGTATAGACGGAATATCTGGTCCCTTCCAGTATGACCACAAACAGCAACAAGTGTTTGCTAGCCATTTTTCTGTGAGAATTAACTCAGTTAATAATTACCATGATCCCATAAGGTTGGTATTACTGCTGTCTTACAGATGTGGAAACTGAGTTACAGAGAGGATAAAATGACCCACCCAAGAATGGGAAAGCTGGAATTCTGACCCAGATGATCTGGTTCCAGAGGTGCAGTCAGGTAGGGAGAGCAAACTATAAAGAATTTGGAATGATTAGTGGTGATAGGATGAAAGGATCTGGAAGGTTCATCCTTTTGGTGACATTGGCCAACTGGTAACCTTCTCTGCTACCTTTTTCATCTTCATCTCCAGATATAATCCTGCAAGGTAAGCAAACATTTGTATAACAGCACCCACCACATCATTAGAACCATGGCCTGGCTGGGTCTATCTCTTTGGTAGTTTGTGCAGCCAAGTCAAAGTGAAAGTAGAGAAAATTCGGAAGTTAATGACAGACTTTTTGGCCTGCTTGGTTTCTCAGAAGGTGTTAACTGAATAATGTGTATGACTGAATACATTTAGTATAAGTTGGCAGGGCCGGCCTCTGAAAAGCCTTCAGGGGGATGAAACTGGGACTGCTTTTTAACTGCCAGCTAGACATTGTTTCAGCTATGCTGAATTCCAAAGAGCTGGGCTTTATCGGCAGCTTGTTCACCGTATCATCATGTTACTTTAAATTAAATAATATCTCAGTCATTAATAAGCATTGTTCTTTCATCTGGAGTAGTGAAGAGTAGAAAAATTGCATTAGGAAGAAAACGTTCCTCTTGATTTATTTTCTTAGCTCCCCATGGATATTCAGTTATTATGTGACAAGCACTCAGATTAATTGCTTATGTGATTAGTAGCGATTTTTGCCCCTGCTCTGGAGACTAAAATGGCAGCTCTGTTACCCTGCAATTCAAAGGCAAATAGATAGGGATGCAAACTTATAGCTGCAGTGCTGATATGAAGAGGGAAAGGAGAAAAGAAAAGAGAGGAAATGAAAGGAGTAGGTCGTAGAATACAATTTTTCTCCTTTGTTAAGAATCACGATATTGGGTGTATGAGAATGATCCCTTACAAATGAAATTCTTCTTAGAGGAATCAGTTGATGTTAGAATTTTTATCTCCTGACTTGAAGTCCAGAATTGTGCAATTGCTGCAATCTTACTTTGTCTTGAAAATTTATTTCTTAGAAATTCAAGCCAAACCTTCTATTCATCCTGGTAACTGAAAGGCAGTCCTCTTGGCTGATTCAGAGTGTGCCAGTGGGAAGTCAGGTCGCTTCTGACTGATGAACTGGCTTGAAGACATGTTATACTCTAAATTGCTTCCAAGTTTATTTTGTAAAACTCTATGGAAGGCTGTATTTTCTAGATGCTTGGCAAGCTGCTGGAGAGTAGTGTTCAGTAAGCAAACCATTTTAGTTATTCATCAAAACAAACTCTTACACTCCCACTCGCCTTCCAAATTCTCATTGAGCTTTTGATGGAAAGAGACTGTAACTCAGTAGGCTCACTTTCCTATTAAAAAAAAAAAAAAAAAAGAAAGAAGGAAAGCAGCCTCTGTCACAATGATTCACTAGAGGCAACCGCCCATATCCCAGTTCATCTAAAGTTCATTAAGTTCCAGTTCCCCCACATGCCAAGTTCCAATAACATTGTAATCTAAGAAGTGAAGGAAATAATTTATCCCAACAGTTTATGCACTTGTAAATGCCTTGCTAGGCTTGTGATGTACATGGTTGTATAGAGCTCATTACTGTATTTGACAAGTTTATGCATTAACTTTGGGCAATAGGAATTTTGCTTACATCCTGTTGGTCATATATTGCTAGTGAAACATTAGAATTCTGTTAGTTTGCATAATCTCAAGGTTTGAAATCATTATTTAGAAGAATGCTCTACTCTTCAAAAATTTGCAGAATTTGAAGAACATCATTGCAAATTCTACTCCTTATACTGCATGCCTCTTTGAAAAAAAAATCACTTTATTGAGGTATGCTTGACATATGTACATAGTTAATGTACAATTTGATGAGTTTGGAGTATATGTCTTTCAAAATTATTGTTGTGCAATACCATGAATTATTATGTGGCTAATGAAAATGAGGAGAAGACATGGTGAAATATTAACGTGTTTTACTATATATAGTTTTACTATATATAGTTATTAAAAAGCATGAAAGTTTAAAAAGGTAAATTTGACTTTGAGAGAAAAATGAATTGTACCATTAGTGAGACTTAACCCACTAGGGATTTTAATCAATATCATGAAAACATTCAATATATTCTATGTTTGAGTTAAATATCCAATCTGAAAGAGAACTACTTGCTGAATTTGCATTCATTTTAGATACTGAGATTATTTTCGTGGCATTGTCTGGTAGAATCAGTTTTTGTAGAGGATTAGTTTTTTCATATTGGTCGCTGACTGAATGGGATTATAACTGAATTATTATAAATATTGGTTGTTTTCTGGAAAAGAAAAGTTGTATTATAGTATATTAGGGTTCTTCAGAGAAACAGATAATGCTAGGATTCGAAACACTGAGTTCAAAGGCCTGAGAACTGGAAAAGTAATGATATAACTCTCAGTCTGAGGTTGAAGCCTAAGAACTGAGTTGGGGATGTTGGGGGTGGCTAGCCTGGGGGTGGGGATGGAGGTCTGAAGGCCTGAGAACAAGGAGCTCTGATGTCTGAGGGCAGGAGAAGATGAATGTGTCCCAATTCAAAGAGAGGAGAGAATTTGCCCTTTCTTCTCCATTTGGTCTATTCAAGCCCTCAGCAAATTGGATGGGGCCCACTCACATGGGTGAGGACAGATCTTTATTCAGCCTGCTGACTCAAATGCTGATCATTTCCAGAACACCCTCATACATACATCCAGAAATAATTTTTTTAGCAGCTCTCTGGACATCCCTTAGCCCAGTCAAGGTGACACATAAAATTAACCATCATATATAGACCGCAGGAAGGGGAAATATGAATTGCCCAATGATTTGACTATTGCTATAATAGAAAATAGAAAGAAAAAAATTTTCTATACTGATAAAGTTAATTAAATGGGTATATATTAAGTAAGAATTGTGATTTGAAGAGACATAAGACATATTCTCTTTTTTGTCATCTCTCTTTTGGGGACTATAGCCTAAGACTTCCTTAAATTTTTTTTTAACTAAAGCACATTTTATTTTAGTTCATGTGGGGCATGCCTGTCTAGACTTTTTAGTTACTTTTACAAAAATATCCACTAAATAATTCATGGATCTCATCTTCACCCATTTAACAACAAATATGTGTTCAGTGGGTATTGTATTTAAAAAACGATTCTAGGCATTGGGAATATAGCGGTGAAAACAATAGGCAGAGCCCTTTACCTTAAGGGGTTTACAACCTAATAGGGGAATAGACAACAGATCAATAATCATGTATAAACCAATTTCTATATCTTAGGTGGATATAGATAAACATATATTAGGAAAATAAAGCAGGGTAGGGAAGCGTTAAGGAAGAAAGTGTTACTGTTTTTGAGTGGTTAAGAGAGGCCTCTCTTATAAGAGATTTTTTTTTTTTTGGACCAGAGATCTGTAAAATACAAGAGAACAGACTATTCTGTTCTAGGCAGAGGAACATGCTGTGATGGGCGTGGGCTTGACATGTTTAAGGATCATCCAGGAAGCCACTGTAGAGGAGGAGCAGTAGGAAGGGATAGGAGAGAGTAGCAGGTAGCCTGATTATACAGAACCTTGTGGTTATTTTAAGACTTAGATTTTGTTTGTTCTAATCTAAGAATTTTAGATTAGAAATTTTCTAATTTGTTGTTGTTGCTGTTGTTAGAGACTGGGTCTCACTCTTGTCACCGAGGCTGGAGTACAGTGGCACAGTCATAGCTCATTGCAGCCTTGAACTCCTGAACTCAAGCAATCCTACTGCCTTAGCCTCCCAAGTAGCTAGGAGTACAGGTGTGCACCACTGTGCCTGGCTAATGTTTTAAATTTTTCTGTAGAGACAGGATCTCACTATGTTGTCCAGGCTGGTCTCAAGCTCCTGACCTCAAGCAGTCCTCTTGCTTTGGCCTCCCAAAGGACTTAGGTTTCAATATGGAGAAAAATGGGAAGCCATTGAAGGATTTCGAGCAGAGAGATGTAATCTGATTTACAATTAATAGGATTACTCTATTTTTATTTGAGACACATCTCACTCTGTTGCCCAAAGCTAGCGTGCAATGGCATGATGTCAGCTCACCGCAACCTCCATCCGCTTCCTGGGTTTGAGTGATTCTCCTACCTCAGCCTCCCGAGTAGCTGGGACTACAGGCATATGCCACCATGCCTGACTAAATTTTCTATTTTTTTTTTGGGTAGAGATGGGGTTTCGACATGTTGGTCAGGCTGGTCTCAAACTCCTGACCTCAAGTGATCTGCCTACCTTGGCCTCCCAAAGTGCTAGGATTATAGGCATGAGCCATTGTACCTGGCCAGGATTACTCTTATTGCAGTGTGGAGATAGAATGTAGGGACACAAGAAAGTAAGAGATTTCAGTTTAAAAAGCACTACAATAATTCAATTGAAAGACAGTGGTGGACTTGGGGGGAGGTGATAGTGGGGAAGTTGGTGAGGAATGCGGAGTTCTAGATATCTATATTGCTAGTAGTAGGATTTCATGATGGATTGAGTGTGTGATGTGAGAGAAACAGATCAACCTAAGAGCTATCTTCTCTGATTTGCAGAAGAGCAATACATTTTACTCTATTTCCTTTTTGTCTCTTTGAGGTGGTTGTAGGATGGAGTGTGTGGGCATGGGAGGGAGGAGACTCTTGAGGAGAGTTCAGCTTGGGCTTTATGCAGCCTTCATATTTGCTGTTCTCATGGGCTACTCCCCAAGCCTCAGATTGGTCATTCACTTGCCATTGTCATACTTCCTCTGAGACTTTGGGTGGAATCCTCCCTTGCTTTTTAGCTTCTGATGGTGGCCAGCAACCCTTGGTTTTTCTTGGATTGTAGATATTAATATATCACTGCAGTGTTTGCCTGTTTTCACATGGTCATCTTCCTATGCATCCTTGTCATCTCCTCTTCTTATAAGGGCACCAATCATATTAGATCAGGGACCCATCCTCCTCCAGTATGATCTCATCTTAATCATTCACAACCACCCCATTCCCAAATAAGGTCACATTCTAAATACTGGGGACCAGGGCTTCAACATGTTTTAGGGGACACAGTTCAGCTCACAATGATGATGGAAATGATGAAGCCTGCTGATATTCCTTGTAGACCCAATTACTTTTTGGTGGTTATAGTGCCTGTTTCTCCTAAGAGTTTATTTTTTCACTTACCACAGTTTTATGAATGCTGGCAGAACAAATACACATATTGGGTCAAAGATGAAGGAGAGTTTATTAACCATAGCAATAGGAGTAGTCAAAATACCAGCATTTTGGCATCCATTGCCCAAGCCCCACTTCCCACTTGGTGATGTGAAGAGAATCAGATGACATTTGCACACTCAATGGATTACATTATGAGAGAAAGATACTGAGTTTAGGGAACCTGAATCTTTTAATGGGCACAAAGCATGGCTGTTGTCTGTTTCAGAGGGACTCCTGGAGAATTGTCTTCCAGCAATTGTTATGAGGGGTTATTTCCTCATGAAAACACATATGGTGATGTTGTAATATTTTTCAGAAGATGTGGTGATTTGTGTAAAGTTTTACAGTGACAATATATTTAAATGCTGTTGTTACAACATCACTGCATAGAACAATAACTCTGTGCACTTCAATGTATAATTCATACGTGGTCCTCAAAATGGTATTGTATGGTAGGTAAAGTAGGAGCTTTGGAGACAGACAAAATTTAGTTTTATCACTCATTGGGTCAATTCTTCATCCATGGGCAAAAAAAAAAAAAAAAAAAAATCTTCAAAATTGCTTCCTTAGGCTGGGTGCGGTGTCTCATGCCTGTAATCCCAGCACTTTGGGAGGCTGAGGTGGGCGGATGACTTGAGGTCAGGCGTTCTAGTCCAGCCTGGCCAACATGGTGAAACCTCGTCTGTACTAGCAATACAAAATTAGCCAGACATGGTGGTGGCGCCTATAATCCTAGCTAATTGGGAGGCTGAGGCAGGAGAATCACTGGAACCACAGAGGCGGAGGTTGCAGTGAGCCGGAGATCACGCCACCGTGCTCCATCCTGGACAACAGAGTGAGACACTGTCTCAAAACCAAAAAACAAAAATATTGCTTCTTTGTTGAATCCAACTTAATCCTTACAAAAACACATCAGATCGAAGAGCTTTGGTAACTCTCCCAATGTCATAGTGCTAACAGAAGAGAATCAGGACTGAAACCCAAGTCTACCTGGTTCCTGATTCTTAACTACTTTATTATGACAAAGATGTAAAGTACCTTGTGTAATTAATAATAGGTGTTTTTGTTTAGTAGTCATAATTTAGTAGTTAGAATTTATAGAAGTCAACAAACAGATTTCCAAAATGAATTCTGAACTATTTCTTGGAAACAGACAAAGATACAGTTGTGTTAACATCAGAGAAATCAAAGTAGAGAACATCCCTAGAAAACAGACATTTGTCATTGCCCTTAGAGAAGTTGTTTTCAGAGAAAAATTTGATATAAAAAAGGAATTGTCATACCTCTGGGCATGGACATTATCTGTTAATTAATGAAATTGTTTGACTATAACAGCCAGTGAATGTGAACTATAATTCAGATTTATATATTCATTTGATTCATATCTGCCGAAGCGGGAGAAAAAACAGGGACAAGAGTGGGGAATTATTTATTTTATTTTGCAAGTCAGAAGAGCAGAAAATTTTCTGTTTCATTGTCTTGGTGTAGAAGGGACTCCTGAGCAGTGCTCTAGGTATTTTGGTTGAGTATACACATGAGATTTACCATATGCTTACATTTTCTCAATGTGTGCTTGGCTTTATCAGGTTTGTCTCATCTCTACCACTCAGTGTTTTCTTTGGTGTTGCTGGTATAAATTTACTAGGCATTAATCACATATAAGCACTGTAGAAAATACCAGTTACATAGGATCCCTTCTCAGTACATTTGTGATAGAAATGGAAACATCAAGTGATATATTCTGGGATGGTGATAGGGTTTGGTTGTGTCCCCACTCAAATCTCATCTTGAATTGTAGTTCCCATAAGCCCCACATGTCATGGGAGAGACCCAGTTGGAGGTAATTTGATCTTGGGGGTGGTTACCCTCATGCTGTTGTCATGCTAGTGAGTTCTCACCAGATCTGATGATTTTATAAGGGGCTTTCCCCCATTTTGTGCAGCACTACTCTTTACTGCCACCATGTGAAGAAGGACATGTTTGCTTCCCTTTCCACCATGACTGTAAGTTTCCTGAGGCCTTCCTAGGCATGCTGAAATATGAGTCAATTAAATCTCTTTTCTTTATAAACTACCCACTCTTGCATATGTCTTTATTAGCAGCATGAGAATGGACTAATAAAGATGGCAAGTGGATATTTCTGTTTTTAATTTATTTTCAGTGATGGGTCATTTAGATTCTCAAGTGGCATCCAATCACAGCCTGTCACGTGACATACTTGTTTTGCTAAGAGTTAACATTTTCATTTGGCCATTGTTTTTGTTATTGCTGGAGCTTATGCTGTTCTGTGTTCCTTGCTTGTTGGTATAATTGACTGTACTACCCAGGTGTTTGGACAGTCTTGTTGCCAGTAATTAATAAATACTTTCACTTGAGGCTTAAGAAAAGAACTTTGATTCTAAAATAAATGTTTACATCTGGGACATGCATTTGACTTTCAATGTAATGTGAGTTTCCTTTAACTTGATTAACTCTGGGGTTATCTTTTCAAGAATGCCAATTAAGTGCAGACCTGCCCTAGAAAACAAATTCCTTTCAAACACAGGCTGCCAGCAAAGGGGCACAGGCTATTGGCAAGACATTGAAATATCAAAGTTGGAGGCCAAAGGATTGCATTTTAATCCTAATGCCTCTTCTCATTAAGTTCTTAATTTTGGGCAAATCTCTTAACCTTTTGGTGACCATCTTTCCATTTATAATGAGAGCACCTGAATATCTCTAAAACTCATAGGTGCATATAACGTCTTTTATTACTTGTTAATTTTATTTCTTCTAACTTTGTGTGACATATAAGAATTTATTAAGATATTATATAAAATTCTCTGTTCCAGTTTCTATTAGTGTAAAATAAATAATCCTGAAACATAGTGGCTTGGCATGGTAATGTTTTCTTCTTTTTTTTCTTATGGATCTGAAATGTGGACAGAGCTTGACAGCAAGGAGCTCATCTCTGCTGGGTACCAGTTGGGGCTGCATGATAGTGGCTAGCAGGTTCATTTAAACATTTTCATTGGAAGAGATGGGGTCTCAATATATTGCTCAGACTAGTCTTGAACTCCTGGGCTCAAGTGATCCTCCTGCCTTGGCCTCCAAAAGTGTTGGGATTACAGGCATGAGCCACTGTGACTGGCCCAGATCCATTTTTAAGATGCTAGCAAATTGGTGCAGGCCACTGGCAGGGACCTCAGTGCTGTAGGTTGGGGGTCTGGTTCTGCTTCAGTTGGACCTCTCCATGGGCTGTTTGTAGATCCTCACAGCACGATGTCAGGTTCCAAGAGCAAGTACCCCAAGAGACAAGTGGAAGCTGCCAGTTCCTAAAGCCTGGAGTCACACACAGGTATAGTGTTACTTTGGCTATATTCTGTTTTGAAAGTTTTTACAAAGCTCCATTTCAAGAGGAGAGAACCTAGAGGCTACCTTTCAGTGAGAGGTGTGTCAAAAAAAAATTGGAGGCCATTTAAAAAAAATTTTAAATAAATTTATCTAAGTTTTTTATTTTAATTTATTTGTTTATATATTTATGTATGTATGTATTTTTGAGACAGAGTCTAGCTCTGTCACCCAGGCTGGAGTGCAGTGGCGTGATCTTGGCTCACTGCAACCTCTGCCTCCCGGGTTCAAGCGATTCTCCTGTCTCAGCCTCCTGAGTAGCTGGGATTACAGGCCTGTGCCACCATGCTTGGCAAATTTTTGTATTTTTAGTAGAGACGGGCTTTCACCATGTTGACCAGGCTGGTCTTGAACTCCTGACCTCAGGCAATCTACTCACCTCAGTGGAGGCCATTTTAAAACCACCACACCCAGTAGACAGTTTCTGAACTACTGACAATTTATCATGCATCCTTTTAAGTAGCATTTCCTATGTTTAACTTTTTTCTTTAAAATAGGAATGTTCCCCTTGATAGCCTACATCTCTGAATTTGAAACTTCCTCACCATAGTTATTATACAAATATATATATGAATTTCTAATGAAGCAAATGGACAAAGAACTAGAAGAGAGAAGAAAAATTTGTTGTCACCTACCTCTGAGTATTAAAACACTCATAAATTAATTCAGAAAAATTAATTTAAAATTATTCAACTTAATTCAGAAAAATAAAACATATTGAGAAACTCTCAATCAGTGACATCAATGTATCATTAAAAGGAAAAGTCTTTGGGAGGCCGAGGCAGGCGGATCACGAGGTCAGGAGATCAAAACCATCCTGGCTAACACGGTGAAACCCTGTCTCTACTAAAAATACAAAAAATTAGCTGGGCGTGGTGGCGGGTGCCTGGAGAGGCTGAGGGAGGAGAATGGCGTGAACCCGGGAGGCGGAGCTTACAGTGAGCCGAGATTGCGCCACTGCACTCCAGCCTGGGTGACAGAGCAAGACTCTGTCTCAAAAAAAAAAAAAAAAAAAAAAAGAGTCAGAATAGAGCTAGTGGCAGTCAGTCTAATAAATAAATTGTAACACAAATACACGTTGTATGAGAACACTCTCACCATTTAATCAATGTCACTGATACACATCCTCAACAGGAAAGGGCAGGAGTTCCTATCAAGGTTGGGAAAGCATTCTACACATTGAAGTAAAGAAGGCTTTGTGAACAGTAGTTCTGGGTAGATAGGAGGATTTCTAAATAGCTCCAGAATATTAAGATAGAGTAGAGACACTAAATGGATAAAATGACCACAAGTCCTTTACAACGTTCACTGGGGTGCAATTTCGGAAGCTTGAGCACAAGTACAGCTTTAGAACAGTTAAAGTGGGAAGATAAATAAATCTGATATGAAATGGTCTAAAATGGGATGAGTTTTTTTCTGTAGGAGAAAATATGAGTCAAAGAGGAGAAGGTTACATTAACATTAGGTATTAAAAATACCAGCCAAAGCAAAATCTCAAGACTCCTGTATAGCGAGAGCATCTGTTTTGGCCATCTTCTTCGAGGAGTCCTGAGGAAGAAGGAGGTGGCCACGTGAGGTAGCTGGTATCCCGGACACCTTCTCTGAGGACCTCCCTGGTTCCCCAAGCACTAATACCTTCATACTCTTTTCTGCTACCTTCATACTCTTTTCTGCTGTCTTGACAGTTAGTCTTCATCAGATGGCTCTTTTATGTCTGTTGCAGATTATTGGGTTGCATGTGCATCTCCTTCACTTAATGTACCTTTTTACCATAATGACTGAATGAATATGGAGTTTTCATGCTACTTTATTAAATCTACTTGTTCTTCATTATTGGCATGAAATCACCTTTTTGTTCTTCTACATGGTTGAAGTTAGTATTGAGTGTCAATTTGATTGGATTGAAGGATGCAAAATATTGTTCCTGGGTGTGTCTGTGAGGATGTTACCAAAGGAGATTAACATTTGGGTCAGTGGACTGGGAGAGGTAGACCCACCCTCAATCTGGGTGGGCATCATCTAATCAGCTGCCAGTGTGGCCAGGATAAAAGCAGACAGAGGAGCATAGAAGGACTAGACTGGCTTAGTCTTCTGGCCTCCATCTTTCTCCCGTGCTGGATGCTTTCTGCCCTTGAACATCAGACTCCAAGTTCTTCAGCTTTGAGACTCTTCGACCTTCGACCACAGACTGAAGGCTGCACTGTTGGCTTCCCTGCTTTTGAGGTTTTGGAACTCACACTGGCATCGTTGCTTCTCACCTTGCAGATGGCCTGTTTGAGACTTCACGTTGTGATCATGTGAGCTAATACTCCTTAGTAAACTCCCCTTTATCTATCTATCTATTCTATTACTTCTGTTCCTTTAGAGAACCCTGACTATTACAGTAGGGTTGTGTCTGCCTTTTATCCTAACAGAATAAATTTACTTATATAATCATCTTTTGAAAGGACCATGTGAATCATAAATTGATTAATCATACTCATATCCACTAATAATTTAGGATTGTTCTTTCAGCCAATTGCTAACCACAGCATCATGCACAATGATGTTAAGAGTAAATGCTTTGATATTTGTCCCATTAAAAAGAAAGATCTACTTATTTATATTTGCTTTTGTTATTGGACAATAAGATAGATAACCAATTCACATTTTAAATCATTAATTTGAAACTTTATTAAATAAATACAGCATGCATATCTATATCTATCTATCTATCTATCTATCTATCTATCTATCTATCTATCTATATGTTTTTAAATTAAAAACATTTTCTTTTGAGACAGAGTCTTACTCCATTGCCTGGGCTGGAGTGCAACAGTGTGAACGTGGCTCACTTCAGCCTGAACCTCTGAGGCTCAAGGGATCCTACTACCTCAGCCTCCTGAGTAGCTGGAACTATAGGCGTGCACCATGTCCAGCTACTTTTTAATTTTTATTTTATTTTATTTTTTTATTTTTATTTTTATTTTTTTAAACTTTTTTTTTTTTGAGACAGAGTCTCGCTCTGCCGCCCAGGCTGGAGTGCAGTGGCCTGATCTTGGCTCACTGCAAGCTCCGCCTCCCGGGTTCATGCCATTCTCCTGCCTCAGCCTCCCGAGTAGCCGAGACTACAGGCGCCCGCCACCTCGCCCGGCTAGTTTTTTTGTATTTTTTAGTAGAGACGGGGTTTCACCGTGTCAGCCAGGATGGTCTGGATCTCCTGACCTCGTGATCCGCCCGTCTCGGCCTCCCAAAGTGCTGGGATTACAGGCTTGAGCCACCGCGCCCGGCCTACTTTTTTATTTTTATTTTTTTGTAAAGATGGGGGTCTCACTATGTTGCACAGCTTGTCCAAACTCCTTGGCTCAAGTGATTCTCCTGCCTTGGCCTCTCAAAGTGCTGGGATTATAGGTGTGAGCCACTGCACCTGGCCAGGGTATAGAATTTATGTCATATGAAGAGGAATAGGACCTCAGCAGTATTGCTCAACCTCTGTCTTCTCTTCCTGATACCATCATGACCTTTGTACTACAGTTGTTGCTGTGGCAACCAGCTATATGCAGGCATAACCTGATAACACTTTGCCTCAGCTGATCTCATATTACTTCCCCAGGACTTCTCTGCTGCTGTTCTGTAGGATGTCCACTGAAATCTATCCCACTCCTTTAAGCTATGCATAAAAATGGAAGAGTGAGAACATGAACACTTCATGGGCTAGCCCTTGACCCATGGTGCAGGAGCCTGTACATGAATACTTTCTTCTTCAGTCCTTCATTCAGACATTATGAAGTGCATCCAATAAGAGCAGCAGGACCCAGCTCCAGTTGCCCGCAGGGGTGCTCAGGTCAAACATGCACTTTAAAAAAAAATGTTGTGGGTACATCATAGGTGTATATATTTATGAGGTACATGAGATATTTTGATACAGGCATAGAGTATATAATAATCACATCAGGGTAAATGGGGTATCCATCATCTCAAGCATTTGTCCTTTGTTACAAACAATCCAACTGTACTCTTTTAGTTATTTAAAAATGTACAGTTATCTTTGACTATAGTCACCCTGTTATGCTAGCAAATACTAAGTCTTATTCTTTCTAACTATGTTTCTGTACCCATTAACTATCCCCACTACCCTTCCCAGCCTGTGGTAGCCATTCTCTTCCTCTCTATCTCCATTAGTTCCATTATTTTAATTTTTAGCTCCCACAAATAAGTGAGAACATGTGAAATTTGTCTTTTTGTGCCTGACCTATTTCATCTGACATAATGACCTCCAATTCCATCCATGTTGTTACAAATGACAGGATCTCATTATTTTTTTATGGCTGCATAGTACTCCATTGTGTATATGTACCACATTTCAAAAATGTACATTGTGATGTGCTTTTCCTTCTCTGTTTACTCTTTCCAGTCCCCCATTCCTGTGTGTTAGGATCACCTCCCAGAATAAACTACCTGTACACAAATTCTTGTCTTTGGGGCAACCTGACTCAAGATGTCAGAAAAAAAGACAAAAGCAGGAAAGTACCAAAAGTACTCCCCAACATGGAGAGCCTTGGTAGTTCACTTGCCTCTCCCTCATTGCCTTTGAAATGCTGTTTTTTAAAATTTTGTTATGCAAAATGTATTCTGTGCAAAAGAATGTGCTGCATAACACTTCCTCAGTTTCTATGGTAATGATCTCATTTAGGTATTTACAAGTGAGCATTTAAGTATGTAATAAAAATTAGGCTGTAGTATCAATGACTCGTGTCCTATTTATATATATATTTTTGCCAAATTCTAAATTCAAGTAGGCAAGTCAGTCAATAAAAATGGTGATTCCAGATAGGCAAACTTATAAGGAATTCACTTTCCATGCTTATAGAATTGAAATACTAAAATCATGACATAAATTAGAAACATTGCTGTTATGAAAAATGATGAAAATATAGGAGGCAAAGAATATACTATCCCAGGGATGTTTTTGCAAAGGAGGACACATATAATGTCTCGGTTCTTCATTTTAGCAGTTTAATTGGATTTGTGTATAAGATGATTATGTGCTTGCATGTCTTCTTAATTTCTTCTTTATTTTTCCTTTGTCCTTTCTTAATGAGATCTGATTTCCTCTTTAAACATTCTTTTGTAATCTTTATTCTTTTGGCCTGGTGAAAGCCACTTTGCTAGAATGTTTAAGGAACACTAGCACCTTTCCTATTAAACACATTCAATACAAATGACAAATTTCTTTTTGAAATTCTAGAAAACTTGGCTGATTTACTGATCTCTGTGGTGTCCTTGAGTAACCTATATCTTTTAGTGTATAATTTTTAATGAAGAAGGATTTATTATGAATATACAAAAGCAATTTGGAGAGCCTAAGGATGAAAGTACCATTTGGCTACACAAAAAAATGAGATAAACAAAATGAAATATTGTCTGAAGCCAAAGCAGCAAATCTTACTCTTCCAAGTAAATCTTTTGTCTCTCTCTATAGCTACAAGTCTCTCCTCTTCATTTTTCCTCTGTATCTTTGCTTCATCCTTTCTTTTCTCTTCATAGGCTTGTCTTTTTTGCTTATGTGTACAGAAAGAGAAGTGGCAGCAACAGACATATGTGGTCTCCCACTAAAATGCTCAGGAGGCACATGCTAGATCCTGTACCTCAGATATGCTAACATGCACTATTGCTTAATGTATTACTAAGGAAAAATGCTGTCTATTAAATGTAATGCACAAGCTATTGTAAAATGCATTATGATTTTGGAAATAAAAATATGTGAAAAATATGTATTTAGCATCAACAGAATACAGTACTAGAGTGTCTGGTGTCCAGATTCTGAATTCCTGGAGAGAACCTGATTGGTTCAGCAAGCTGACTGCGGCCTTCAAGCTCAAGTGTGTATTCCAGGCCCAGTTAGCCATGGCAAGAGGGCCTGTGATTGGTTAAGGGAAAAGTTCCCAGGCAAAGAGCAGATGGTGGGTTGGGGGCAGGAATTACTCCATATTGTTCTTTAACATTTTCTAGAATTTTACTTTCAGTATTTTGGTAACACAAAATGTTGATATGTTTGCTTTTAAGTTTTCTGTTGGTTTTGAATTGCTGCAAAATATTGGTTAAAAAATTCATACATGCAAAAATCCAATGTATACTAAATTGTTGTTAATTCAGACATTAAAAAATGTATTGTCTTTGAATATTGAAAGTTCCATTATACGGTCCAGCTACAAACTAAAAATACTTTTCTTTTGTGTTGTTGGTGTCCATATAACCATCTAGGTCAGGCAAAGAACTGTGGAAGTTGAGGTTTTGGGTTTAACCTCAAATTAAAAATTAGTATTTAACCCTTTATTTTGAGATTATTTTAGACTTTCAGAAGAGTTCCAGAAATAGTAAAGAGAATTCTCAGATGACCTTCATTCAGCTTACAATTATGGGAATATCTTACAATAACCATAGAACAGTGATCAAAACTAAGAAATTTGGCTGGGCGTGGTGGCTCATGCCTGTAATCCCAGCACTTTGGGAGGCCAAGACAGGTGGATAACCTGAGGTCAGGAGTTTGAGACCAGCCTTGTACTACAATACAAAAATTAGTCAAGCGTGGTGGCGGGCATCTGTTGTCCCAGCTACTTGGGAGGCTGAGGCAGGAGAATTGCTTGAACCTGGGAGATGGAGGTTGCAGTGAGCAGAGATTGTGCCTCTGTACTCCAGCCTGGGTGACAGAGCAAGACTTCATCTCAAAAACAAAAAACAAAACAAAACAACCCTAAGAAATTTGACCTAGATATAATATCATTGTCTAACCATCCTTGGCATGATGTGGCAATGGACATAAGCACAATATCACCGTTGGATACTCCTAATTTAAACACCGTAAAAGGGCAAAGATCTGGGTGATGAGGCATAGGATATCTTTGAACATTTTTGTCAAACTGAGTGTAATGAGATTGGCTGGTTGCTCCTAATGTTGCTGGTAAAAGTGGGAAAAGAAAAGGATGAACTCAGGCATAGAATGAATGAACCGAAAGCTTCTATGTCTGCCCAGAATGCAACACTTAACTTCTACAGCTGTGGGGCTGAGATTGCTGAAGACCAAACCTGTAAGTGACTGTATTACAAAGCAAATTGAATTATCATTCTCACAGGTTGTCTGCTCTTCAGGTGAGGGAATTGATTAGAAAGGAATGGGACCTGAAATACTATATCTGCCTTGGTTTACCATAGAGGAAGCCATTCAAAGGGTTAGGGAGTTTGGAATGTTAGAATGAATTTGTCATCTAAGACCTACTTACCTGCCCTGGGAGCTTTCCCTACAACGATGGGAAATGAATTTGTTAGAGGAGCCCCAATATTCTTGAAGAGCTCTGTGATCCCTGTTCCCCGTAGGCCAGAACTTACAGTGAGAGCTACAGCCACTGAATTAGGAAAACTAAATGCAATGGGAATAATTGCATCCTGGGGTGGTAGGGGCTAAGTGGTGGCACTCAACAACCCGAGGCAGGTAGATACAGTTACTGTAATGAACAGTAGAGGCAAAGCAGTGATTCATTAGTCTGACTCATGCTGGCTATGGGATTGGCTAGTTAAATGTTATTTTATCAGTGGTGAAATAGATAGGAAGACTATTAAATTCATCCTTGATCTATATAAGTAAGAAAGCTCTAGGTCAAGAGAAGAAAAGTCTAACCTGAGTCACAAAAACAGAGAGTCATAGCCCATATGTCAGTTCTTAGATTTGAACCAGTTTATAGACACGAAGCCCCTTGAATGAAGGGATGTTTAAGTCCTTTTGAGGAAGAACTCTAGTCTACTGCTGAAAATTTATACTGTTAACCTTTCTTCTAGCTTTCCCCCAAAGGACTATAGCCTTTTATTATGGTAGCTATGCACAAGGGAAAAAGAACTAATCAGACTTGAGGGGACTACTGGACACTGACTGAAGTGGTACTGATTTCAAGAGACTCAAACCATTACTGTGGTCTGTAAGCCAATAGGGGCTTCTGGAGGTCATCAGTGGAGTTTTAGCTGAGGTCTGTGGGCCTCGTGGATCCCCAAAGCCATCTTGGTTATTACCCCAGTTCCAGAATTCATAATTGGAATAGACATACTCAGCAACTGGCAGAATTCCCACACTGATTCTCTGATCTGTGGAATCAGGGCCATCATGATGGGAAAAGATAAGTGTAAGCAACTAGAATTGCCTTTATCTAGAAAAGTAGTAAATTAAAGTGTATATCATGTTCCTAGAGAGCTTCAACAGATGAGTACCACCAGAAAAGACTTGAAAGAGACAGGGGTGGTGATTCCCACCACAGTCCTGTTCAGTTCACTTATTTTGCCTGTGCAGAAGACAGATGGATCTCGGAGAACGGCAGTGGATTATTATAACTTAGCCAGGTGGTGACCCTAATTGCAACTGCTGTATCAGATGATGCGGTTTCATTATTTGAGCAAATTAACACTTGGCACCTGGTATGTAGCTTTTGATCTGAAATGTGCCTTTTCGTCCATAACTGCCCATAAGGTCCATAAGAAAGATTTTACTTTTAGCTGTCAATGCTACCAATACATCTTCATTGTTCCACCTCAGTGGTACATCAACTCTACAGCCTTGTGTCATAATTTAGAGTGCAGAGATCTTGTTAGACTTTCCATTCCACAAGATATTACACTGATCCATTACATTGATGATATTTTGCTGATTAGACCTAGAGAGCAAGAAGTAGAAACAACACTAGACTTATTGGTAAGACTTTTGCATGTGAGAGGGTGGGATATAAATCAGTCTAAAATTTGGGAGTCCTCTAGTTCAGTGAAATTTCTAGAGGTCCAGTGGTATAAGACATGCTGAGATATTCCTTTTAAAGTGAAGGATATATTGTTTGCCTCTGGCCCTTCCTATAACAAAAAAGGCTCAATGTCTAGTGGGGCTCTTTTAAGTTTTAGAGGCTACATAACACATCATTTGGATGTGTTACTCCAGCCGTATGCCAAGTGACCCAAATAAAAAGAGAAGGTTCTGCAACAGGTCCAGGCTGCTCTGCCAACTGCTCTGCCAGTTGGGCCATATGATCCAGCAGATCCAGTGGGGTTTGAGGTGTCAGTGGTAGGTAGGAATGCTGTTTGATGCCTTTGGCTGACCCTTATGGGAGAATGGAAGAGGATAACTACACTCCTTTTTATTTAATTTTAATTTAATTTTATTATGAGACAAGGTCTTGCTCTGTGGCCCAGGCAAGATTGCAGTGGCGCAATCATAGCTCACTGCAACCTTGACCTACTGAGCTCAAGCAATCCTTCCATCACAGCCTCCTGAGTAGCTGGGACTACAGGTACCACTGTGCCTAGCTAATTTTTTTGGCGTTTTGTGTGTGTGTATGTGTGTGTGTGTGTGTGTGTGTGTGTGTGTGTATGTGTGTTACCCAGGCTTGTCTTGAACTCCTGAGCTCAAGCAATCCTCCCACCTTTGCTTCCCATAGTGCAGAGGTTACATGCGTGAGCCATTGCCTGTGGCCTTTACTCTTTTTTTCATAAACAATTCTTAACTTGCTTCTGGGCCTTAGTAGAGTTATGGGCCGTCATGTTACCTTGGAAGCTGAGCTGTCCATCATGAACTGGGTTTTATCTGATCTAGAAAAATGGTACACCAAAATTCATACTAAGCCATAAAGTTGGGCATATATAGCTTGTACATAGCAGCACTCCATCATCAAATGGAGGTGATGTACATGTGATCAGGACCAAGTAGGCCCTGAAGGCACAAGTAAGTTACATGAAGAAGTGGCCCAAATGCCCATGGTCTCCACTCCTGCTACAACTTTCTTTTCTCTTTCAGCCTGAACCCATAGTCTCTTGGAGAGTTCCATATGATCAAATAACAGAGGAAGGGTAAATTCAATCTGGTTTACAGATAGTTTTGCATAATATGCATGTAATATCCAAAACTGGACAACTGTCGCAATACAGCCTTTTTCTGGGACACCTCTGAAGGACAGCGGTGAAGGGGAATCTTCCCCTTGGGCAGAACTTCCAGCAGTGCATCTGGTTGTTCATTTTGCTTGGAAGGAGAATTGACTGGATAAGCAATTACAGACTGACTTAGAAGCCATGGCCAATTGTTTGGCTGCATGGTCAGGGACTTGGAAGGAACAGGATTGGAAAATTGGTGATAAAGAAATCTGGGAGAGAGATACATAGATAGACTTCTCTGAATGGGCAAAAAACATGAAGATATTTGTATACTATGTGAATGTTCACTAAAGGGTGACCTTAATAGAGGGAGATTTTGATAATCATGTAGACAGCGTGATCCATTCTTTTGAGACCAGCCAACCTCTTTCCTCAGCCACTCTTGTCACTACCCTATGGGCCCATGAACAAAATGACCATCACAGCAAAGAGAGAGATTAGGGATGGGCTAACAGTATCCACTTTTACTTACCAAGGCCAACCTGATTATAGCTACTGTTGAGTGTCCGGTGTTCCAGCAGCAGAGGCCAACACTGAATCCTCAGTATGGCATCATTCTCTGGGGTGATCAGCCAGCTGCCTGGGGCAAGTCATTCCATTGAACTACTTCCATCATGGAAGGGGTAGTGTTTTATTCTTATTGGAATAGGCCTTCTGGATATGATTTGCCTTCCCTGCACACTGTTCTTCTGCCAAAACTACCACCTGTAGACTTACAGAGTGCCTTTGCACCCTTATGGTATTCCATACAACATTCCTTCTGGCTAAGGAACTCACTTCACAGCAAATGAAGTGTAGTAATGGGCCTATGCTCATGGAGTTCATTGTATTTACCACGTTGCTCACCATCTTGAAGTGGCTTCCTTGATAGAATGATGGAGTGGCATTTTGAAGACTCGGTTATGGCACCAGATAGATGGCAAAAACTTGCAGGGCTGGGTCAACATTCTCCAGGAGGCTTTATATAATCTGCATCAGAATCCAGTCTATGGTGCTGTTTATCCCATAGACAGGAGTCACAGGTCCAGGTATCAAGGAGTGGAAATGGGAATGGTACTACTCACTATTACTCCTAGTAATCTGCTAGCAAATTTTTTTGCTTCGTGTTCCTGCAGGGGTCTTAATTGCAGAGGGAGGAATGCATTCACCAGAAACTAAAACAATTATTCCATTCAATGGGAAGTTAAGACTGCCACCTGGACCCCTTGGACTCCTCATATCTCTGAGTCAACAGGCTAAGCAGGGTGTTATAGTGTTGGCTGGCACAACTGATCCCAACTGTCAAAGGGAAATTGGACTGCTGTGCTAAAATGGTAGCAAGAAAGAGTATATCTGGAGTAGAGGAAGTCACTTAGGGTGTGTCTTATTGTTATGCCCTGTGATTATAGTCAATAGAAAATGACAACAACCCAATCCAGGAAGAACTAATGGCCCAGAATCTTCAGGAAAGAAGCTTGGATCACTCTACCTGGTAAAGAATCATGACCACTTGAGGTACTTGCTGAGGGCAAAAGAAATACAGAATGGGTAATGGGAGAAGGTAGCTATACATATTAATATCAGCTATGACCAGATGATCAGTTACAGAAGTGAAGACTGTAATTGTTACGAGTATTTTTTCCTTATTTTGTTGTGAATACATTTGTGCATTTTTGTTTTGTTTCCCTCTGTTATCCTGTTATTATGTAGTGTAAGAGATATTGACTTATAGTATTTAAGTACTCTTTAATTTTACAACATAGTATTTAAGTTATAGAATATGGAGGAGAAGAGTTAACATCACTCTAGAACTTGGTATCCTCTTCTGGGGAAAGAGTATGTTTTTGGTTGTACGCAGAATACTTTATCATGTTAGGTAGAAGTATGACTTTGTTAGTCTTGCTAGCGGTCTGTCAATTTTGTTGATCTTTTCAAAAAACCAACTCCTGGATTCATTGATTTTTTGGAGGGTTTTTTGTGTCTCTATCTCCTTCAGTTCTGCTCTGATCTTAGTTATTTCTTGCCTTCTGCTAGCTTTCGAATGTGTTTGCTCTTGCTTCTCTAGTTCTTTTAATTGTGATGTTAGGGTGTCAATTTTAGATCTTTCCTGCTTTCTCTTGTGGGCATTTAGTGCTATAAATTTCCCTCTACACACTGCTTTAAATGTGTCCCAGAGATTCTGGTATGTTGTATCTTTGTTCTCATTGGTTTCAAAGAACATCTTTATTTCTGCCTTCATTTCATTATGTACCCAGTAGTCATTCAGGAGCAGGTTGTTCAGTTTCCATGTAGTTGAGCGGTTTTGATTGAGTTTCTTATTCCTGAGTTCTAGTTTGATTGCACTGTGGTCTGAGAGACAGTTTGTTATAATTTCTGTTCTTGTACATTTGCTGAGGAGTGCTTTACTTCCAATTACGTGGTCAATTTTGGAGTAAGTACGATGTGGTGCTGAGAAGAATGTATATTCTGTTGATTTGGGGTGGAGAGTTCTATAGATGTCTATTAGGTCTGCTTGCTGCAGAGATGAGTTCAATTCCTGGATATTCTTGTTAACTTTCTGTCTCATTGATCTGTCTAATGTTGATAGCGGAGTGTTGAAGTCTCCCATTATTATTGTATGGGAGTCTAAGTCTCTTTGTAAGTCTGTAAGGACTTGCTTTATGAATCTGGGTGCTCCTGTATTGGGTGCATATATATTTAGGATAGTTAGCTCTTCCTGTTGAATTCATCCCTTTACCATTATGTAATGGCCTTCTTTGTCTCTTTTGATCTTTGATGGTTTAAAGTCTGTCTTATCAGAGACTAGTATTGCAATCCCTGCTTTTTTTTGTTCTCCATTTGCTTGGTATATCTTCCTCCATCCCTTTATTTTGAGCCTATGTATGTCTCTGCATGTGAGATGGGTCTCCTGAATACAGCAGACTGATGGGTCTTGACTCTTTATCCAGTTTGCCAGTCTGTGTCTTTTAATTGGAGCATTTAGTCCATTTACATTTAAGGTTAATATTGTTATGTGTGAACTTGATCCTGCCATTATGATATTAACTAGTTATTAGCTGGAGGCATCACGCTACCTGACTTCAAACTATACTACAAGGCTACAGTAACCAAAACAGCATGGTACTGGTACCAAAACAGAGATATAGACCAATGGAACAGAACAGAGTCCTCAGAAATAATACCACACATCTACAGCTATCTGATCTTTGACAAACCTGAGAGAAACAAGAAATGGGGAAAGGAGTCCCTATTTAATAAATGGTGCTGGGAAAATGGGCTAGCCGTAAGTAGAAAGCTGAAACTGGATCCTTTCCTTACTCCTTATATGAAAATTAATTCAAGATGGATTAGAGACTTAAATGTTAGACCTAATACCATAAAAATCCTAGAGGAAAACCTAGGTAGTACCATTCAGGACATAGGCATGGGCAAAGACTTCATGTCTAAAACACCAAAAGCAATGGCAGCAAAAGCCAAAATTGACAAATGGGATCTAATTAAACTAAAGAGCTTCTGCACAGCAAAAGAAACTACCATCAGAGTGAACAGGCAACCTACAGAATGGGAGAAAATTTTTGCAATCTACTCATCTGACAAAGGGCTAATATCCAGAACCTACAAAGAACTCAAACAAATTTACAAGAAAAAAACAAACAACCCCATCAAAAAGTGGGCAAAGGATATGAACAGACATTTCTCAAAAGAAGACATTCATACAGCCAACAGACACATGAAAAAATGCTCATCATCACTGGCCATCAGAGAAATGCAAATCAAAACCACAATGAGATACCATCTCACACCAGTTAGAATGGCGATCATTAAAAAGTCAGGAAACAACAGGTGCTGGAGAGGATGTGGAGAAATAGGAACACTTTTACACTGTTGGTGGGATTGTAAACTAGTTCAACCATTATGGAAAACAGTATGGCGATTCCTCAAGGATCTAGAACTAGATGTACCATATGACCCAGCTATCCCATTACTGGGGATATACCCAAAGGATTATAAATCATGCTGCTATAAAGACACATGCACACGTATGTTTATTGCGGCACTATTCACAATAGCAAAGACTTGGAATCAACCCAAATGTCCATCAGTGACAGAATGGATTAAGAAAATGTGGCACATATACACCATGGAATACTATGCAGCCATAAAAATGGATGAGTTTGTGTCCTTTGTAGGGACATGGATGCAGCTGGAAACCATCATTCTTAGCAAACTATCGCAAGAACAGAAAACCAAACACCGCATGTTCTCACTCATAGGTGGGAACTGAACAATGAGATCACTTGGACTCGGGAAGGGGAACATCACACACCGGGGCCTATCATGGGGAGGGGGCAGGGGGGAGGGATTGCACTGGGAGTTATACCTGATGTAAATGACGAGTTGATGGGTGCTGACGAGTTGATGGGTGCAGCACAGCAACATGGCACAAGTATACATATGTAACAAACCTGCATGTTATGTACATGTACCCTAGAACTTAAAGTATAATAATAATAATAAATAAATTTTTAAAAAAAACCCTTCATTATAGCCCTCCATGTGTGTTTGTATATATCACTTCTTTCCTCAAAAACCAAAATATTTTGAGAATCTTAGTGTATCATAATGTAAATGGCATAATGCAAATGCAAATTAACTCATTTTACCTGCACATGACTTCCCAAATACGCAACTTTTGTTAAATCTTCTCTTTGTATTACCTTGATTGGGTGAATTTTATTTAAAAGTGTCAGCTATCTCTAGAACTATTTCTTGAGAGGTTTTCTTGGAGTCTTTTTGTAATGAGGGAACTAGTTCCTCAAAATCAATTTCTCACATTCTGCCTTTTTACCTTTACCTTTTGCAAATAGCTATTTACAAATAATTTTTTGAGCTACCTAACAGTTTAGCCACAATATAGCACATCTCTTCAAGTCATTCCATTTGGAATTGCTTGCAGAGTATAAAGTCACATTAAAATGTTATCAATTACTCCCAAATAGATTATTAGGCAGCTAAACAGACTATGTAACTTCAAATATCAAGAAATTTAGAGAACATATGTTCAGGAAAAAAATTATTTGGAGCCAGGCACGGTGACTCACACCTGTAATCCCAGCACTTGCAAGACCAAGGCGGGCAGATCACCAGAGCTTAGGAGTTTGAGACCAGCCTGGTCAAAATTAGCTGGGCGTGGTGGCACATGACAGTGGTCCTAGCTACTGTGTTGGCTGAAGAAGGAGGATAGCTTAAGCCTAGGAGGAGGAGGTTGCAGTGAGTGAGCCAAGATCATGTCACTGCACTCTAATTTGGGTGATAGAGTGAGACTTTGTCTCCTTGTCTCAAAAAAAAAAAAAAAAAAAATGTGTTAAACAGGGATTTTCAGCCTCACAGTGGTCGGTGTTCCTAACCTCAGCATTTTGTATGGGTCAACTGTATAAATAAGTTTCCTTAAAAATAATAAGCCCTTGGCATTAACATATGTATCGCTCATAAAACAATAGTGGAGAAAACATTATTTCTATTTAGATAGATTCAAATTGGTAGTAATTAGCTGCTACAATGAAAATACATTTAGACAAGAAGTATTCATCCCTATAAACCCCATTATTATAGGTGAGCTTTATTTCTACTTCAATTAACCTACTCCCTCCCCAAAATTGTTCTGGAGTCTCAAAGCCCACTTTAGGCAAAATGAAGTTGCCTAAAGTTTCCTGAGCTGAAGTAATGACTTAGAAAGAGTCCAGATTTCTGTTTAGGAATTTGAGTGGGTCAGTGAGTGAGCTGACAAGCTCAGCTGAGTCATTTCCCGGACCTCGCCACTGAATTCCTTCAACATAATTAGGGACTTTAACCATTTTAACAGCATTATGCAGTTTTAACCATTTTCAACAGCATTATGCTCTATCCCTCAATTATTCATGTTACTTCTTAGAAAAGTCAAAAATCCATTCTGAAGCATCCAAAATAAAAAGGCAGAGCTACTTTTCTAATTTAGTTTTTTTTTTTTTTTTCTTATTTCAAGACCAGGTAATAGGATGCAGTTCAATTCAATTTTTTTATTTGTTTTATATTTTTACACAGCAACATTTGCACATATTATATGTAATAATATGCAATAAGAAACTGAATGTCATTACTCCAACTCCATCTTAATTAAGAAAAAAACTTATTCCTCCATGGTTTTACCCCTAAAGTACATTCTGCTTATTTGGCAATCAAGTTAACTTTCATTATTGCTTCTCTTTTGAACTCCCATTTTAAAGTAAATATTTATATTTTTTAGTTTAAGTATCATTAGAATATCTATAAAAGTCCATTGTTTTGTCCTAGTTCTAGAGTTATTTCAGAAATGACTAGATAAAGATCACCAGTGTTTTATACATATATATATATTCATTCTCTTGATTTGGCCTTCTGAGAACAGATATAGAAGAGTAGAAGGAAAATAAGAGGCAGGGGCTACTTTTTCTCTAACAATTTCAAATGCAAGGACATGGTATCCATGAGAAAGAAAATACTGCATAGACCAGAGGTCCCCAACTCCTTGAGCCGTGAACTTGTACCAGTCTGTGGCCTGTTAGGAACCGGAAGTACAGAGCAGGAGGTGAGTGGCAGGTGAATGAGTGAAGCTTCATCTGTATCTATAGCTGCTCCCCATCACTTGCATTACCACCAGAGCTCCACCTTCTGTGACATCAGTGGCAGCATTAGATTCTCATAGGATCGCGAACCCTATTGTGAACTGCACATGCAGGGGATCTAGGTTGTGTGCTCCTTATGAGAGTCTAATGCCAGATGACCAGTCACTGTCTCCCATTACACCCAGATGGGACCATCCAGCTGCAGGAAAACAAGCCCAGGGCTCCCACTGGTTCTACATTATGGTGAGTTGCATTATTATTTTACATTATGATGTAGTAATAACAGAAATAAACTGCACAATAAATGTGATGTGCTTGAATTATCCCAAAACCTTCCCTCTCTTCTCTGGTCCGCAGAAAAACTGTCTTCCACAAAACCAGTCCCTGGTGCCAAAAAGGTTGGGCACCACTGATGTAGACTACTTGAAATATCAATGCTTCTTTGCAGTTCCTCCCTCTAAACACCGACCACTTCAGAAACATCAAGGCATCCCACATATATGGCTTTTGACATTAACGATTTCCCTCAAGCTGACTTTTTAAGTGCATAGCAAATCCACCCAATCCACTTATACAGGATTCATATTCTAAAAGACTTCTCCAAAAGATTTTATTGAAAATATTAGCAAAATACATCCATATTGAAAAATATCAGCCTTTGTGTTTCTACTATTTACTTATGAAACTCTGAAATCATAGCTTCTGTTTCAGAAATTATTGTTGTATCTAGAAAAGATGAAATTGAATAACAACCATAGCTATAACTTAATGAGCACTAAAATGTGCCAAACCTATAATAGATACATTAAACATAATATATTCAATGTCTATAAAAATCCTAATAATAGTTTCCTTTGAGAAATCCAAGATTTCTTTTAACAAAGGATCAAAAACAAATAGCTGGCCAGGCACGGTGGCTCACACCTGTAATAATCCCAGCACTTTAGGAAGCCAGGCAGGTCAGGAGTTCAAGACCAGACAGGCCAACATGCAGAAACCCATCTCAACTAAAAATACAAAAATTAGCCAGGTGTGGTGGCACACACCTGTAGTCCCAGCTACTTGGGAGTCTGAGGCAGGAGAATCACTTGAACCCAGGAGGCAGAGGCTGCAGTGAGCTGAGATCATGCCACTGTACTCCAGCCTGGGCAACACATTGAGACTCCATCTCAAAAAAAAAAAAAAGAAAGAAAGAAAGCTAATAAGCCACTAAGCTAGACTATGCATCAATGTCTGGGTCCCAAATCACGTCTGAGTCCCAAACCAAAACCTATGCCCACCACTATAGAATATGATCTCTCATTAACAATGAACTCACTTAGTTTTAGACTTTTAGTAGTTTCTATGTGAATACCAAAAGGTTCTGAATGTGAATCTCACTAAAATTAGCACTTGAGCTAAGAATAGGCTAAATATTTCTGAGCAGAATGTCTATTATTTAATGTCTTAAAATATCTATTATTTTAAATAGTACCAACTACTGTAGAAAGCTCAAATGACAAGTTTACCTTCAGAAGAACCACAGTCTACCGTGAACGCCTCGCACTTAGTTTATCATACTGAGTTCTTAAGAAAAATTTAGGATGTTATGGTTGAGTGTCTCTTATTTGGAGTTTTAGAAATTTCTTTAAACCATGGGACAATTAGCAGCCCCTCTGGACATATCTCCTGCCCTGAACTGTTTTGCTCAGATTCTCTTCTAATTCTCTAGAAAGCTATCTTCTAGATCATTTCCATCGAATCCTAAAAGGTAGCATAATAATCTGTAGATTCACAAAGCACTAAGCATTGAATGTAGTGGAATAAATAATGTGTCTTACACATATACTTGTTATTACATTTCAAATTTATGCAGATTTTACTGATTAACAAATTACAAGTTATGTGAAAATATTTTCATAGCATTTTTGTTATGTCAACCACCATGAAAAATACTATTAAGTAATAAAATGTGAATGTTTCCATTAATTTGTTTCTTACTTTAAAAAGAATTTCTCATAGCTGAAAAAGCTAGAAACCACTACACTAATCCTTAAACAGTAAAATTTCCATTCTATTAGGTTTATTGTAATTTGACCAGGAAAAGTAGTGTAATATCTTCTTCATAAGTGTTCAAGATTATAATATCAGACAAAGAAAAAACCCACAAGGAAAAGATGAAAAGCCCCTAAAATATAATACTTCATCACCTGCACCTAAGAACTTAAGCGAACAAAAAGCTCCAATACTGACATTTAGGATACCCTTCCATTCTCTCTTCCAGCATAAATAATATCCAGTTTTGCAGCCTCTTAATACAAATAACTGAGATAAAGAACCTGAAAATAAATGTAGTCTGGCCTTTGTTTCTTCCCAGTTATTGGCATGGGTTTTTGAAAGAATTTAGCAGTATGAAAGTGATGCATGAATATTTTGAGCAAAATATGCAAGAGTCACTCTTTAATTAACATCACCAAAGATATTCAAACACCATACAACAGTAATTAGAGTGTGGAGCTATTTGTCCTGTAGTATTAAAGAATGTCAAGACTTCCATTATTTATAAAGCTGTATTTTTTCAGCCCTTCATTTCACTTGCTCAAATTGATTCTGAAACGATCTAGCTCCACCGTAAAACAAAATCGTTTTAAGACCCCAATATGTTGCCGTTACTAGAAATTGCCTAGATATTTACTTTATAGTCAGAAGTGATTAACCTTGATGAACTCTGAATTAATGTCCTTCCAAAAGTGATTTGAGAAAAATAATTCTGGCTGTTGGCTAAACCTTTGACCCACATAATTTCCCTTAGTTTTTTATCCTGAAACAGTAGAAAGAAGTTAACTTTGAATATATACCTGTCAGACAATCTCAGCTTCATTTTCTGCCATTATATTATCTAATGCAAGTTGTTTGACTTCTTTGAATGCCCACCAACAGACTTCCTTCACTGTCTAACGAGAATTACATCAACACTGTTTCTTTATGCACAGCTGACATAAAGTAGGATTTCGAAAAACAACCTATACTCATTTTCCTATAGGCTTTTTATTCACATCTCCTCTTCAGCTCTCAGCACTTGACTTTGACCTCTTCGCACATGGATTTGACCAGATCCATGAAATCTGGGGCTTACCTACTATCAGCAAGAAGGAGGAAGAGCCAGTGAAATCATGATCATGGATCTAGGCAGTCCGGTTTGCAACCGTTTCTCTGCATTTGCTTAATTCATCCTCAATGGATATGTTTATTTTCAAAAACTTGTAAGTAGTAGTTGCTAGTCATATGACAAGATGAAATTCATATTTTTTTCAAATCCAGTCAGAAAGCTAAAACATATATCTATAATATTTTTTCATCTGTAACATCATGCGTTAAATTACAAAAACAAAACGGTTGCCATCAATAAATGTTGCTGGAGTTCATGGAATTTAAAAAGTTAAATGTTTGGATGCTGTGAATCAGCTATGCAAAAATCTTTCATAAGTTTGTTTTCCCTGAATTTTCTCTGAAATGGAGCCTAGAGTGTTAAAATATCCTTCCAGAATCCCTCACAGCTGGGTTTAGCCATGAAACTCACTTCCAGCCAGTGAAACTTAAGCAGAAGTCATTAGATAGGTTTTCTAAAATGCAAAAGGTATACGTTTTGGCATTTAGCTTTTGCCATTTATTCTTTCCCTTTCTTCTGCCTGGAACATGGATACAATGCCTAGAGGTACAAGAGCCTTTTGGAACCATGGCCATAAAAAACACAATTTCAGCACAAAAGGAACCGAGGTATGAAGCTATTATACTGTTCAATTAGCCTAAGATATCCTACTTCCAAATTTCTTGTTGTATGACATAAATAAACCTCTTACTCATTTTACCACTATCAGTTGAGTTTTCTGCTATTTCTAATTAAAATTTATCCCAGTGGACGCAGCCTGAGTAGAGAATAGAATTTTGTTCAACAGAGAAGAATGAGAAAAAAATCCAGGTGGGAAAAACAGGAGGAAACATAGCCATATCCAAAAATGAACATCCTGTATTTGGGGGAAAAAAATGAATGCAACAAATTCACTGACATCAAGCATATATAGGAGGTAGTAACAGACAAAATAGGTTTGTATCTATGGGAAGGGGTCCAAAGATAGTCTCTGAATGTCCACAAAGAGTGGGAAATAGAGACTCATTGAAGGGTTGATGGGGCAACAGAGGAGGGGATTTAAGACATGTATATAGTAGTCTGCAAGGAATTTTTCAGTTGCTTAGTCCTCATATACATAGGGCTGGTATATGTCATTTTTAAAGACCTAGAATGGCACATCTATTCAGCATCTATTTCTAGTAATTTGCTCTATGTATTCTGTGAAGCAGTCCTGATACTTGATCCATAGTAAAACTAGGAAGAGGCCTCAAAATAAAAAAGCAAGGAAGTATTTATCCCTTAGGCACTTTTTTTTTCTTTTGAGACAGAGTCTCTCTCTGTCACCCAGGCTGGAGTACAGTGGCACAGTCTCAGCTCACTGCAACCTCTGCCTCCTGGGTTCAGGAGATTCTCCTGCCTCACCCTCCCAAATAGCTGGGATTACAGGCATACACCACCACACTCAACTAATTTTTTGTATTTTTATTAGAGATGGGGTTTCATCATTTTGGCCAGGCTGGTCTTGAACTCCTGACCTCAGGTGATTCACCTGCCTTGGCCTCCCAAAGTGCTGGGATTACAGGTGTGAGCCCTTTAGGTACTTTTGTTCTTTACATGGTATAAAAACTCTTTACTTTATGTTACCTCTCATATCACTTCTGTCACCAACTGATTTAGTCATTCCAGACTGCTATAACAAGATACTCTAAATTGGGTGGCTTAAACAATAGAAATTTATTTCTCATAGTTCTAGAGGCTGGGAAGTTCAAGCCCAGAGTACTGGCAGATTTGGTGTCTGGTAAGGGCCTTTCCCTGGTATGAACTCACAGGGCCTTTGCTTGGTGCATGCACAGAGATTGGCAGGGGGCGCAGGGGAAGGAGGTTCTCATCTTTTCGTCTTCCTCCAAAGGCACTAATCCCTCCATGAGGGCTCAACCCTCATGACCTAATTACCTCCCAATACCCCACTTCCAAGTACCATCACACTGGGGATTAGGGTTTCAACATATGAATTTCAGGAGACACTCACATTCAGTGTATAGCACCAACTAATGCTGTAATGGTGGCAAATAGTCCCCAGTACCTGCTGCACCTGCAGAACAGATCAAATTGGACTTTATCAGTCCAACCTTTATACAATGGAAGAACCTGTAGGCCTAAGCATGGGTTCCCCCAGAAGCAGAAGCTGATATAAGTATTGGAGCCCAAGTCTTTTACTTGGGGAGGGAAAGAACACCAGTTAGGGAGTGGAGAAGTCGGTGAAGGAAGGGGAGGCATTCAATACAGAGAGTTTCTAGAGCTCAATCCCACTGGAAAAGCCCTAGATTTAACCTGAGAAGGAAGGAACATGGTGTATTTATTAGTCATTGGTTGGGCAATGTCATTTCTCGTGCACTTTGGGCCAGTCATGGGCACAGGCAGAGGTGCATTCTTTAGTAGGACAGAAAGTCCTCTCTCCTCCAGCAGGCCATAGTGTATGGAAGTCTGATGGCAGGCACTAATGTAGTAAGGAAATAGGAGTGTAGAAATATGAGTGGAGAACTGTATTAGTCCATTTCCTGCTGCTGATAAAGACATACCCAAGACTTGGCCATTTGCAAAAGAAAGAGGTTTAATGGACTTATAGTTTCATGTGGCTGAGGAAGCCTCAAAATTATGGTAGAAGGCAAGGAGGAGCAAGCAAGTCACATCTTGCAGGGAAACTCCTCCTTATAGAACCATCAGATCTTGTGAGACTTATTCACTATCATGAGAACAGCACAGGAAAGACCTGCCCCCATGACTCAATTACCTCCCACTGGATCCCTCTCACAACATGTGGGAATTCAAGATGAGATTTGAGTGGAGACACAGCCAAACCATATCAAGAACCAACAGCACGCTTGGGCTGGCCAATGACAGTCCAGGGATGATTTTAAGCAGCAAAGTTCTAGTTCTGCAGAAACTATAAAATGACCCAAACACAGGAATTGAGGAGAGACAGAAAGATTAAGGACACACCAGCAGAGCATAAGACTCTAGTTTTCCTTTTCTTTGCTGTATTTCAGAAACCAGATTATGAAACCCAAAATTCCTCCAGAAAGTAGCAAAGAGGGAATATTCAAGTGGGATTTGCTTATACTCTAGAAAAATTATAATAGACCAGTTGTAAAAAATGCCCTTTTAGATAAAAGTTAAAAAAAACATACTGGTTAAAATAACAAGGTTTACAATTATTCCTTTCACTTTTGACAAACCCAGGATGTAATCAATATGATAAAGAATAAGTCAAATATTAAGATCAGAGTCTAACATCTCAATACTAGGCAAGAATCAGGACAGGAAGCCGTGCTTGGAAGCCTCCAATGTGCTAAGAACTTCCACCACTGTAACTTTTTTCCCCCTCTAACAAACACCAATATAAGACTATGTGCCAGGCACTGTTCTATAAGTAAAACAGAATAAAATTAAAATAGAACTAAATAAACAAAACAAAATAGAAAGAAAAATAAAACTCAATTCCTTCTCCTGTATATATGAATTACTTACTATGATTTATCCCCATTTTACAGGTAGAAGCATAAAGAGGTTAAGGAACATCCTGAAGGAAAATCTATCTCCAAAGTACATGGTTTTAATCATTATTGTCTTCTGACCTCCTCTAAACAATAATTTGATAGATACTGGAGTATATGGCTATGCCTAAAATCTGTATTATTAAGACAAGTTTTTGCCTTCTTATTACTATCACTGGCCTATCATTAGGCTGCAGGGGGAAGGTCAGGAGAGAAGAGCTGAGTCTGCTGGGCTAAGTGTAACAATCACATCATCTCTATCTTCCAAATGTTTGGTATATCAGAAATAAGCTCAACTGGCTAAAGTAAGAGTACAGTAACTGAGACTCACACTAGACAATCTTGAATGCCAGCCAATAAGTTTCATCTTTATTATCCTGGAAACACAATCATAAAGAACCATTGAAGAATCTGAGCCCGAACTTACAAGCCCTTACATGTGATCAGGTGTCAGACTGAGCAACACAAATAGTGGCCATGTAGTAGTAAGTGTCAGGCAAGAGGGATTCCAGAAAATCACAACTATCTGAAAAAGTCTACCTCCTTCTGAAGGTCACAACATAATTGCTACTGTCACTCTAGTCTTCTAACATGCAAAATCCTATAAAGCAATAACAGTTGGGTTCACACTGAAGAAAAAAAGACAACTCGTAATTGTCATGTAAACCTTCATCATCACAGATGCCAATTATGTTCTCTGAATCCTTGAATTCATTCTCAAAGCAGAGAGAAAAATGCTATTTTCTTTCAATAAGAGCCACCCAGAATGACAAACATTCTTTCCTCAAGGTTGGGTTCTAGCTAGACCCAGAAAGGTATTCAACAGCTGGTTTCTCACATCTCCATTTGACAGCCCAAGGCTTTTAGAAAATACTCATTTTGATATTAACAAGTTCAGGGATTGGTAGCTTGAATTATGTGTCTCTAGTCATCTAATTTCTATAGGAGATCGCCATTCACACTTATCTTCACATTTTTCTACCTACAAACATATCCCAGAAGTGCTTTGCAGAACTGACTGCCTCTCCAGATCCCTCTGGTTTTTTTTCTATGCATGCCCACTTTCCAGTGCCAGAAATTTTGCTTAATCGGTATGGGCTAGATCCTGAGGATGTACATTTTTTCAGATACCGCAGGTGACTCTGATGCAAAGCAGGCTTGAGAACTACACCACAGCAGTAAAATGATGATGGTTGTTAACACTGTGTGCATTCCTGCATGTGCCAGGGACTTGGCTAAAGGATTTAAATGTCTTAACTCATTTTTATCTTCACTGCAACCTTCTGAGGTTGGGACTATTATTACCTCCATTGTTAAGAAATCTGAGGCAGAAATAAACTGAAATCTGAGGCAGAAATAAACTGGGTAGAAATAAACAGTGGATCCAGGACTTAATACCAGGCAGTCTGCCATAAACATACACACATGCTCCTTACACCAGCTAAGAAAAAGCCATTATTTCTATAGCCCACGCAGTAGTTTAAGATCTTAATTCTTAAAGCTTAAATAATATTTAAATGAAATTGACTTGAATTATCCATATTATATTGCATACCTGAGATGTCTACACAGGGGCTGACAAGTGGTCAGGTGTGGCTTTCACTGAATTAGCTCAGTTCAAGCAGCATCCTGTCTACTGCATTCACTTGCCCATGTCTCATTCAAATAGAAATAAAGAAAAAACTAAACTAAATGGTAGGTTTTATAGGGTAATGTATAGCAAACTTCTTTACCGATTTCTTAGGTGAAACAGAGAGTTTATTACTTTTTAAGTGTAGCAAGATAACTTAAAATTGAATAAGGATGCCCTTTTATTAAAATTTCTCCAGCCACCTAAGCTGGTTGCTCAGCCACACCCCACTGTCTTGTTTTCTCTCTCAGTTTCCTTCTATCTTATCTAGTCTTTGCTTTCCCATCACCCCTGCATTTCTCTTCATTCTGAAGTAAAGGCTGGGTGCAGTGGCTCACACCTGTAACCCGAGCACTTTGAGAGGCCGAGGTGGGCAGATCGCTTAAGCCCAGGAGTTCAAGGTCAGCCTAAGCAACATGATGAAAACCCATTGCTCAAAAAAAAAAAAAAAAAATACAAAAATTAACCAGGTGTGGTGGCGTGCACCTGTGGTCTCAGCTACTAGAGAGGCTGAGGTGATCAGATCGATTGAGCCCAGGAGGTCGAGGCTGCAGTGAGCCAAGACTGTGCCATTGCACTCCAGCCTGGATGAAAGAATGAGACCCTATCTCTAAAAATAAAAATAAAGACATTTAGCAATTGCACTGACTGTCTCAGGTGTAGTCTTCAGCCTTAGTGGCCCACCATCAAATACATTCAATTATAAGTGGCTTATCAAAGTATTTTCTTTCTTTTTTTTTTTTTTTTGAGACGGAGTCTCACTCTGTCGCCCTGGCTGGAGTGCAGTGGCCGGATCTCAGATCACTGCAAGCTCCGCCTCCCGGGTTCACGCCATTCTCCTGCCTCAGCCTCCCGAGTAGCTGAGACTACAGGCACCCGCCACCTGGCCTGGTTAAGTTTTTTGTAATTTTTTAGTAGAGACGGGGTTTCACTGTGTTAGCCAGGATGGTCTCAATCTCCTGACCTCGTGATCCTCCCGTCTCAGCCTCCCAAAGTGCTGGGATTACAGGCTTGAGCCACCACGCCCGGCCCTATCAAAGTATTTTCTTACATAAAAGTAGCACTTTCCCTGGATGATATTGTTTGTTTTGCTTGTTTTCCATCTTTAAGAATGTTCTCTTTACCAGGGACAGGGCTGTGTCTATCGTTTTACAAAATAAATATGAGATATAGTCCCTAATCAAAGGTGGTGAGGTAAGACCATATGATTTGATTATGAATGACACAAGAAAATCTATAATGATAATATTATAAAGTACGCTAAACATCAGTCAGGATATATGACTGAATATAAATGAATGAAAAATGTAAAAACATTAAAAGTTGAATTAAGAAAAAAAAAGATGATTTAATAAGAAATGAGTATATACATAAGAGCCCTGGGAGTATTGTAAACTTGGAAATTCAGAGAAGAGAAAAAATACAGTCCAGAGACGTAAAAGAAAATATTACAAAGAAGAGGACACCTTGACTAAGTAGGATTCAGAGGATCAGGAATATGAAGTGGAAGACATTTGTATCTCACCCCAGATCAATTCAATCAGAATCTCCCCAGATGGGACCTGAAGCGTGATCTATTGTCCAAACCCTCCAAGTGATTCTAATACATATCTTTGTTAATCATCATGTTTCATCTAGTGCCTCATGGCTTACCTACTGAGAAAAATGTCAGTCAGGGTAACGCAATTCATGACAAGGGATTATCTAATATGGGATGGTTTGTCAAATTTTCTAATTGTCTTTACGTTATACACACGATAGGCTCGAAATACTGCATCTGGACAACATGGCAAAACTCCGTCTCTCCAAAAAAATTTTTTTTAATTTTTTAAAGATCTAGTATATTCTAAATTATAACCAGAAGATGGGTTAGGAAATGCTCCTGAATTCTTATCACCTTATCTTACTGTGTGTCATTCTTCTAGTTATACATTAGCAGCAGCAGCTTTGGAAGTGGGTACCTGTCAACTGCCTGTCAGATGGACAAAGCTTACCCTGTAAGAGAAACACTGTAGAAGCACTACATACTTCCAGCTTTCATGGACTGTGCATTGTTATTGGTAGAATACAGGTAATAACCAAATCAATGTGATTCAAAATAATACTGGAAATTGTTTCCAGAACAAACTCAAGCTTCCAAAAGGACTCCAGGAAAGACTTCCACTTACAGTTATAGAGGACTACCTGCAATCAGCCATCTGTTGCTGAAAACAGCTAGAAATCCTGGATATAAAAAATATTAACTAATTAATTTAAAACCTGAAGGCAATGTGCAACCAAAGTTTCAAGGACTTGACAGTTAACATCCCTGAGAGAAGGGAAGTACAGAGAGGTAACTCCCAAATTCATCATCATATTTTTCCTCAAGTCATTTGACTTTTTAAAAAAATTCTATTTTTTAATTGACACATAATAATGGTACATATTTATGGCATACATAGTGATTTTTTGATACATAAAATGTATAGTGATCAAATCAGGATAATTAGCCTATCTATTGTTCAAATACTTACTATTTATTTGCTTTGAGAACATCCAATATCCTCTTCTAGCTATTTGAAAATATATATATTATTAACTACAGCCATCCTTCAGTGTTATGGGACACTAGAACTTATTCCTCCTAACTAGCTATAATTTTGTATCTTTTAACAAATCTCTCCCTATGTGCCCCCTCCCCTCTCACTTCCCAGCCTCTAGTATCCTCTGTGCTACTTTTTACTTCCATAAGATCAACTTTCTTAGCTTCCACAAATGAGTGAGAACATGCTGTATTTATCTTCCCAGGACTGGCTTATGTCACTCAACGTAATGTCCTCCAATTCCATCCCTGTTACCATGGATGACAGAAATGACAGGATTCCATTCTTTTTATGGTTGAATGATATTCCACTTTGTATATATATTATATTTTCTTTACCCATTCTCTGATATTGTATACCTGGGTTGATTTCAAATCTTGACTATTGTGAATAGTGCTGCAGTAAACACAGGGGTGCAAATATCTCTGATAGACTGATTTCCTTTGCTCTGGACAAATACCCAGTAGTGGGATTGCTGGGTACATGGTAGTTCTATTTATACACATAGACTTTTTTTAAAAGTGCTGGCTGAGAGACTAAAAAGCCACACAGGAAGCAGCAATTCAAAGGCTGAAAAGTTGAGCAGAGTTCAGCAGGGAGTTCAGTGGTTCATGGGACTGGGAAAACAAAAACTGGAGAGGGAAAGAGCTTAGTAAACACTCCTAACTTTCACCTGGGACTCACAAAGGGATATGCTACTGGATCAAGGGCAACTAGAAATAGAACAGCTCTTCTAAAAACTTAAAATAGAGCTGCAGATCAACTTAATTTCTGAAGAGATTGAATTGTTCTTCCCCAGACTAACTGCATACCAGAATCAAAGGCAAATTCTCTGTGGAAGGACATAACATTGTGCAGAGCCCCAAAACTGTTCTATAATTTTCACATAAGACTACAAAAAAGAGTAATTTCTGTAAAATAGGGATAACAAAATTTATCCTATACCATAATTATGAAGATTGTAGAAGTCTGTAAATTATCTGGTACACTGATGCTCAACAAATGAAAACTCTAAGAGTGGGCAATAAGAATATATTTATAGAATATGTAATTTTTAAAATACTTCCTTTTATTCTTTCTGCAGGAGACACTGGGGAGCTGATTAATAACTGTGTTATATGAGACAAAGGTGTGCTGGTTTTATGATTAGACTAACACTAGTATTAGAAACTACAGACAGATACTTTCTCTTGTCAGCGCCTAAGCAAGAAACCAGAAGTCAGCAAAGACAGCAATTCTGCATGAATGAAGCGAGCACAGCTTGAAAAGCACTTAAGCCTCACTTTTCTAACCATTGTCACCATGTCAAATCCCAAGCTGTTATGTTTATCATTAAACAAAATTTCTGCATATAACATCACAACCTAATGTTTCATAATCGAGGGAAACTACCCTTTCACTATGGGTGTTCCCTTAAGGACTAAAAATGGAAATGCATCATCTACACTTTTAAAGATTCTACATTGTACCACTCTTAGAATGTCAGAAAATAGGCCAGGTGTGGTGGCTCACACCTGTAATCTCAACACTTTGGGAAGCCGAGGCAGGTGGATCACCTCAGGTCAGGAGTTGGAGAAACATGGTAAAACCCCATCATCACTAAAAATACAAAAATTAGCTGGGCATGGTGGTGCACGCCTGCAATCTCAGCTACTCAGGAGGCTGAGGCAAGAGAATTGCTTGAACCTGGGAGGTGGAAGTTGCAGTAAGCTGAAATCATGCCACTGCACTCCAGCCTGGGTGACTAAGACCCTCAAAAAAAAAAAAGTCAGAATAGTGTTGAATTAGGAATTAAATGTACCTTGAATTGATTAAGTGCTTGAAAACACGAGTTCTTGTTTTTATAGTTTTAAAAATTGATATAAAATTTTTATATCAAAAAATGATAGTTTCTTTTGCTATGCAGAAACTCTTTAGTTTAATTAGATCCCATTTGTTAATTTTGGTGTTTATATACTAGTGGCTAAGAATATAAGGCATAAGAAACCTAAGTGCCAATAACAGCCGATGTAATACTAAGTTATACTACATTTAGGTAAACTTAAGGCTAAATTTAGTAGAACTCCTGGCTTCAATTTTACTTGTGCCATTGAGTCATCAGATTTGAAATATCTAAATGCTACTTTCTAGGTTATACCCAAGAAATAACTGTGCCCAGAATAACTATGTCCAAGATTTTAGAAATACCACAACATAGAACATATATTGATAAGATACACAAGACGCCAAAAAAATTTTAGATTAAAATGTTTTTACAAATAAGCAACTGTTTACAACTATTATGCCACAAACACTGCACTGGTGGTGACACATTTGAGAGGACGCACTAAAAAGGGTTGGGAAAATTATGATTATTCAAGTCAGATTTTTCTTATAGTCCGCACTCTTGAACTCTAATAAGACATTCAAAGAAGTAAGATGTTCCTAAGTACAATACAATTACTGTACTCTGTATGATGAGTTTCTTTCCCCCAAAGGATGGAGATAAATTGAGAGATGCATGGAAAGTTCATGACTTCTGATGAATGCCAATAACAGACAAAACATGGAATACAGAACAAGAAGACTGAATAAACAGGGAATGACAATGACATATATTGACAGTTTCAAACAAGTATCAAACAGGATTTTTTGATCACAGAAAAATGAAATACTAGATCCTTTATTTTTAAACAATTTTCAAAACCACTTCCACCTTAAAATGTATTCTGAGACTGGCAAATGAGACATAACAGCCGTTGAATATTTCAGCAAATGGACAACAATTTTTGGCTGAAGCACTCTTTTTACTTTAAGAAAGATTCAGTTTATAATAGTAACGAAAACTAGCACAGACCTAAGAATTAACATGAGAATATTCAAGAGATACATAAACAAAGTTATTATATTTTAAACCTTGTTCATGGGCGTAAGATGAGACCAGAACACAGAGAGAGGAACACCATGTTTTGGATTGAAGGGAAAAGTACCATAAGCCTATTTATTTTTCTCAAATAAATCTATCAAACCAATGTAATTTTCATCAAATGCAAACTTAAATTTTATAGAACTTTACAAAGTTATTCTACATTCAATTGAAAAAGTAAATGGGAAAAATAGGCAATAAAATCTTAAAGAAATAAAAAAGAGTAAAGAATGATTCACTTGACCGCTCAAATACCAAAACATAACAGCAAGTTTGGGAACCCCAAAGAAGGGTGAAGTAGATAAATCACCCTAAACAGTACAAAACAGGCCTATGCACATACAAGGAATTAATACATGATCACAGTGCTATTTCAGATAATTGGGGAAGATTGCATTAAAATAGTCAGCTATACACTTGAAAAACTAAAGACAGATCTCTATATCACTCATATAGAAAAATAAATTCCTGCCATGTTAAGGATCTAAATGGTCTGGGAGTGGTGGCTCACACCTGTAATCCCAGTACTTTGACAGGCCAGGACAGGAGGATTGCTTGAGCCCATGAGTTCAGAAACAACCAGGGCAACACAGTGAGAACCTATCTCTACAAAAAAGAAAATCTAATTAGTAAGTCATGATAGCGTGTACTTGTAATCCTAACTACTCAGGAGGCTGAGGTGGGAGGATCACATGAGCCCCAGGAGTTTGAGGCTACAGTGAGCCATGATCTTGCAACTGTATTGCAGCTTGGATGACAGTGAGACCCTGACTCAAAAAATAATAATGATAAATAAATATCTGAATGTAAACAATAAAAATACAAACTTTTAGAAGAAAATCTAGGAAATTATACTTTGATAGGAAAGGCCTTAAACAACTAAATCCCAATACCATAAAAATTTCTAATTTGACTTTTAAAAAGCCAAATTTTGAATCACAAAAATCCCTTAATTATACTGTATAGAGAATGTCTATAAGTTATTTTTAAATAAATATAATGTCTCTGGGATATATGAACAAGAAATTAACAGAAGAAATACAAATTTCAAATAAACATTTGAAATGATAAAATCTTTAGGAATCATAGGAATTCAAATTTATCATCAGCCTAGCATAAACTTTAATAACTGATAAAATTTACTGTTGTCATGTCTTTATACTACTGACAAGAATATAAAATATCACAACCATTTTGGAGAACATTAAAATGTGCACAAACATAGATCCAACGATGTCACTGCTATAAATTTATCCCTCTGAAATACTTGAATATGTGCACAAAAGCATTTATTAAAGCATTGCTTATAACAATAAAAAGATAAGTGACTCAATTTAAAAAACTGTATATATTATGATGATCTACTATGTGGAATTATATTTAGATGTTAAAAAGAAAATGGAAGGCTTAGTGTTCTAACATAAAAAATTCTCCCAAAATATAAGTAAAATAATTAAGGTGGCACACCATATATACATTCAAATAACATTGTGTTTGAGAAATACGGACATATTATGCATACACATGTAAATTAAAAGAAAGCTATCTGAAAATATAACAGTCAATATTAATAGTAATTAACTTTAGGAAGTAAGAGATAACTTCCTTTAAACTATGCATAGAGTAAGTGGCAAAAAATTATAGCCAACCCACTGAATTACATTGTAATATGTACTTAACAAGTCTATACTGTCAATAAAATAATTTGATACATAATAAATATGTAACTAACCTTATATATTGACATTTTTTATTAACACAGAAAAAAAGCAATACTAACATGCATCCACAGAAATGGAATTTTGAGTTTTCATTTACATTCTCAGTCTTATAGAAACATACTGGTGACAGTAGGCTCCAGATGTATAAACGCCAAACTATGGAATCAAAATGAAGCCAAGCTTAAAATTATCATTCTCCTCATCAGTTCTATAGTATTCAGGATCAAAATTAATCTTGCAGAAGGTAAAGAGATACCATATATTTATTTTTTAATGGTTATTTTGCTTTTGCAATTTGCATACATCCATAGGTAAACTTTAATAACACTCTGGTTTCATGTAGTTATTTATTTTAACCAGTATTTTAATGCATTTCAAAGAGACCAGCTATTTATGCTGTAATAACAGTCTGAAACTGGCTAGAACAAATCCTCCAAATCTTTATAGTAAACACAATCTCAATCCAATTTCTAATACATATTTATTTTTTGACTGGGGAATAGCATACTGATTTTAAAGTTCATGAGGGAAACTAAGTACTCAAGGAAAACCCATACATTTTTGAAACAAAAATAGTAAAGAATCTCAAAACTTTAACAATAAAGACTCAGTAATTAAAATGGCCTATTGTTAATTCAGAAATAAGCATAAAAATGAACACATGCTTATAATTTCACATTCATTGAGAATGTGATATATAAATTATTATCAATAAAGAAATAGAAAGCCATTCAGTAAATGCTATCAGACAATTGGCTATTTAAGAAAAAATAAGTTGTACTCACTTAAACATAAGTTCTAAGTAGTGAATACAAAACAAATATTCCAACAAATACAGTAATAATTTATAAGATTTAGGTGAAGAACTTTATAAGCAAGATAAGAACCATAAAAACTAAGGTCACCAAATTTAAAATTCAGTTAAACACAAATACCATAAGCAAAGGTTAAAATTTACAAAAACACTGAAGCTATATGCACTCTATAAAGCAAGTAAGTAATATCTGTATTACATTAAAAGTTCCTATAAAATTATAAGAAAAAGACAAGCATCTCAATAGAAAAAAATGGACAAATAATATAAATTGGCAATTTAGCTAGGAAGAAATATAAAACTTTATATGTGAATGAACTTTAAGCCAGCCAGTCTGCTTCTGAGATACTATTCCACAGAAATATTAGAAATTAGTACCAGCACAAACACGAAGTTTCCACTGACATCCTACTTGTCCTTTAAAATGAAAATATACTGGATATTAACCTTTGTCAGATCAGTAGGTTGCAAAAATTTTCTCTGATTCTATAGGTTGACTGTTCACTCTGATGATAGTTTCTTTTGCTGTGCAGAAACTCTTTAGTTTAATTAGATCCCATTTGCTAATTTTGGCTTTTAGAACTTAAACAAATTTACAAGAGAAAAAAAAACCCATCAAAAAGTGGGCGAAAGATATGAACAGACACTTCTCCAAAGAAGACATTTATGTGGCCAACAAACATATGAAAAAAAGCTCATCATCACTGGTCATTAGAGAAATGCAAATCAAAACCACAGTGAGATACCATCTCATGCCAGTTAGAATGGCAATCATTAAAAAGTCAGAAAAAAAACAGATGCTGGAGAGGATGTGGAGAACTAGGAATGCTTTTACTCAGTGGGTAGAAGTGTAAGTTAGTTCAACCATTGTGGAAAACAGCGTGGCAATTCCTTAAGGATCTAGAACTAGAAATACCATTTGGCCAGCAATCCCATTACGGGGTATATACCCAAAGGATTATAAATCATGCTACTATAATGATACACGCACATGTATGTTTATTGTGGCACTAATCACAAGAGCAAAGACTTAGAACCAACTGAAATGTCCATCACTGATAGACTGGATAAAGAAAATGTGGCACCTATACACCATGGAATACTATACAGCCATAAAAAAATGAGTTCATGTCCTTTGCAGGGACATGGATGAAGCTGGAAACCATTATTCTTAGTAAACTAACACAAAAACAGAAAACAAAACACAGCATGTTCTCATTCATAAGTGGAAGTTGAACAATGAGAACACATGGACACAGGGAGGGGAACATCACACACTGGGCCTGTCAGGGGGTAGGGGATAGGGGAAGGATAGCATTAGGAGAAGTACCTAATGTAGATGACGGGTTGATGAGTGCAGCAAATCACCATGGCACATGTATACCTATGTAACAAACCTGCACATTGTGCACATGTACCCCAGAACTTAAAGTATAACTTTAAAAAAAGGAAAATATTTAACCAAATTAAACAACAAACAGACTATCATGAAATCATTTAAGGAATGAGGAAAATCATATACTACACCCAAGAGGGGAGGATTTAATTGGCCAGGCCAAAGTCACATAATCAAAAGCAAGTTGCTGAGGAATATCATGATACAGTATCATTTGAAATATCCAAATGGCAGAAAACCAAATACCATATGTTCTCACTTATTACTGGCAGCTAAATGATGAGAACTTAGGAACACAAAGATAGAAACAACAGACATTAGGGTCTACTTAAGGGTGGGGTGTGGGAGGAGGGAGAAGAACAGAAAAGATCACTATTGGGTACCGGGCTTAATTTCTGGGTTATTAAAAATAATCTCTACAAAAACATTGGGATGAAATTGTACTGCTGTTGAGTTCTTTTAAAGATATAAAAACTAGACAATGTCCATACTGTTTAAAATATTTCAGGAATAGACAAAATGGGAAGCACCCGAATTCTTATTATACAGCTCAACCCATCTGGAAAATAAGATTAGCAGGCAATAAGCAAACAGACAAAAAAAAGTCAGATTAATTTGACATATAATACAATCAAACAGACTAAATAAATACCTTACAAATCAAATCAGAAATGTATAAAAATATAATATATAATGAATAGCTTGTTACTAGTTTTATATTAATATATCTACCAATAAATGTATTAATAAGTAAAATAGAAAGCATAGGATTATCTTGAGAGATGCTGAAAAGTCATTTGATACAAATCAGATTTTTTTAAATCTCAATAGAACAAAATAGAAAATACTTTTGTGGTATATCAGCAGACCTCATTGGTTGTTTACACATTAGCCATTCTTTTGTCCTTCTTTCCTTCCTCCAGAACCACCCCTCCTTCCTCTGGCCTTTCATGTTTCATTCCTTAATCAGCAAAAGTCTTCACTGTTCCTTTCTAGGGAAATAAAATAAGTGTTTTCCATTCTCCCCTTTTATGAATGTATAGACAATACCAATGGATTAGCATTTCTAATCCATTAATGTACCTGTGAAAAAGAAGATTAAGTTCTATTTTCTCTATAAACCTGAACTATGGGGAACCAGACTGATACTTGAGGGAGAAAAATTATACATCATCCAAAGACACTGGGCATGGAGTTAGATGCAATAGCTGAATAAGATCTTGGAGTCCGTTCCTGTGAGAAAGATGTTAACAAGTTAACAAGGTGTGCAATGAAGCAGTTGGCCATTTAGCTGAGTCCTGTGGGAAACCCTCTAAGGAACTGTAGAGAAAGAGCCTCCAAATGTCCCTGTAAAGGGATTCTGGGTCATTTGTCCATCCACACTCATCCTCTGTTAATGAAGGATTGACCCAGTGTATGACCTCTCTTTGAACTTCAAGGTTGCACCTGCTTGCAGCTGAATGGCTTGTCAAGGTTTCAAGAAAGCAGAACAGAATATGCCTACAGAGTACATGGTGTAGAAAACAGACAAGGGGAGGGAACTGTCTGCAACATTAGTGCTGAAATCAAGTGGACAAGAGTTGTCACAATGTGCACTCCAAGTGTCTGCCATACAATCCAAATAAAAGTTTTTGAGAAAGGTAAATGCAAACCAGTTAATGAATCTATCTAATTAATATAAGAATTTACCTGGTTTATCAGAGTTACTCAGGGAAACTGGGAAACGAGCAGTCAAAAAAAAAAAAAAAAACTTATACATCGCCATTAGGTCAAGCTGCCCATTCCGGTGTGATTAAAGATAAAGTGTCACTTCCCTAAAACAGTCCTCTCAAACACCATTGTAGCAGAATTCTCAGTAACCACAAGTCATTACATCCCCCTATTTCAATGCCCCTGTTAGAAAAATAATAATAATATAAAAGAAGTTCAAGTTGCCTTAAGAATAACTAAACAAATGTTGAATCACTTCCCCAGATAATCAAATCAAGGCGCTTTTACAGTCAACTTGGAAAGGAAGAAAGGTTTGAATTGCAGAAGTGAAATGCCTATTCCCAGTCAGTTGGCAAAGACTACTATCTGTGCAGCCTTAAATTACTCTCCCTGGGTTTTATTTTCTTGGCTGCAAATTGGAGCCAAGAAATAATCTCCAAGATTATTCCACCTCTTACACTCACTAAGCATATGGGCCAAACCTTCAAGTTTAAGAGCATCAGAGAATGGGCATTATTAAGAAAGATAAAAGTAAACTTGGGGTTGAGGTGGTAGGGATAGAGTTAGTTATCAGTTAGTTTCAGTTAGTATCAGTTTATGCTGCATTAAAAAACAACGCACCCAAAAACATAGCAGTTTGAAGCAACAAACACATACTATTTTTTATGATTTTGTGGGCTGGCTGGATGGTTCGTCTGATTTGGGCCAGCTTACCTGAGACTGAAAAGTCTACAGCAGAGGTCAGCAAACCTTTCCTGTATGAGACCTTATGGACTATAGGGTCTCCCTTGCAGCCACTCAACTCTGCTGCTTTAGTGCAAAAACAGCCATGGACAATATGTACATAAATAGACATGGCTGTGTTTCAGTGAAACCTTATTTGGACAAGCAGCTGATGGGCTCTTTGACTCACGGGCCATAGTTTGCTGATCTTTGGTCTAGTGTGGTCTAACATACATGGCTAGCTGATTAGCTCAAGAGAAGCCAAGATGCTTCAGTTCTCTTCTACATTGCTTCTAAATTTCTACCAGGATAGCCTACGTTCATTCACATGATGTATCTGAGGTTCCACATTCAGAAAAAAGCAAGCCCCACTCCATGGCATTTTAAAAGCCTATCCTTGTGACGTATTTTCCTCATTGTCCAAAGTAATTTGCATGCCATGTTCTGAGCCAAAGAATCAACAAACAGCCTCCACCCTTTCATGGAAGGAAAATGGAAAGTCACAATATAAAGTAATGCACATTCAGGGGTGAAAGAAATCTGTAGCCATTTTTATAATACAGCACAGGGAACCCTGTAAAAGTACAAATGCAATGAATCCAATTTTTGAATAATTTAGACGTATTTAACCTATTAAAAGAAACCCTGAACTTATTAAAATATAAGGTTTTGAGATGACATGAAATATGCACTATTTCTCCTCAATTTTTTCTTTTTTTTTGAAATGGAGTCTTGCTCTGTCGCCCAGGCTGGATGCAGTGGCACAATCTCGGCTCATTGCAACCTCCGCCTCCTGAGTTCAAGCAATTCTCCTGTCTCAGCCTCCCAAGTAGCTGAGATTATAGGCATGTGCCACCATGCCCAGCTAACTTTTGTATTTTTAGTAGAGACGGGGTTTTGCCATGTTGGCCAGACTGGTCTCGAATTCCTGACCTCAGGTGATCCACCACCTCAGCCTCCCAAAGTGCTGGGATTGCAGGCATGAGCCACAGCGACCAGCCAAAATAATTTTAATGTTGTAATTATTTCAAGCTTTTTCACATGGAAAGAAATATTATATTATCACCTAAGGAATTTCAGAGTTTCTCTGACAATATAAGCTGTAATTTATAAGTTGTAGAGATTAGACTATTACAGAGTGGATTAACAAAATTGTTCTAAATTGGGTATGTTTTTGGCTGCTTTCATATAAAAAGAGATGTCTATAGCCTACAGCAGTAAGTAAACAGTACATTTATCACTTAAGATTAAACATTTACTCCATCATTTGCCCTGAGTTTGATATCTGTCCTCTAGACAACAGAAGTCTGCAAAGGTAGAAGGAGCAATCACTACAGAAATTTACTGAAGTGTTATTTTATAACAGAAAGCAACTGAGACCACTGTCTGAGAAAATGGAGAAGCACCCTCAGAAAGCCAAAGGCAGAATTCCCTTTTAACATTCTGTCAAAAATGCAGACATAAAAGTGAGACTATTTAGTTATTTGATAGGATTTTCAAATTTCTATGTGGAATATTATGGCATCTCTGGCTGACTCTGGTATTGATACACATTTATAGTGTTAAATAGTTTTGTTTTATATGAATATGGATTATTAATTTGTCAACAATAAAGAAGCATAAAGCTATACAAAATGTAGAGACCTTTGAAATAAAATTGAAGGCGTCCCCTACATGAGAGAGATGGCTTTTGTGTTTGATACAATTATTTTGTGTGTTCTCAAGATTAACCTCTAAGTGACAAAACTGCCCTGTCCCTAACTTCTAATCTTCAGGAAAGGGAATAATAAATATTTAAAATAATCCTTTCAGAGACGAAGCAACCAACATTTTTAAGCATAAAAAGAATAATGTAAATTGTTTCACAGATTAGCTATTGCTGGGAAGTCAGGGAAGAGACTGATCTCACTGCTTAGAATAGGAGATCTTAAAGTGTGGTCCCAGACCAGCATCACCTGGGAACTGGTTAGATATGCAAATTATCCAACCCACACCCTATTCTGTAAGTCATAAACTCTAGAGATGAAGCCAAACAATCTGTGCTTTAACAGACTGCTTAGTTGAGGTTGATGTATGCTAAAGTTTGAGAACCACTATCATAAAATAACAGAATAGAATCGTTACATTAAGAGAGACACTAGAAGCCAATTATGTCTGATAATTTTAAACTACCTGTTCTCAGCAATCTTCATAGCTCATTCACTCTTTGTTAAACTAGATATTCAGTCAGAAATTTTTACTGACTACTAAAAATAGGCTTGATTGGCAAATCATCATGTTGTGAATGCCTACTCTTCATTTCCTTTTCAAGTTAAGTGGCATCAGTAGAGCCACGGATGAATTAGTTTCATGAGCAAAATTAGGACGTGGAAGTGAGATAAAATTTGGTCTCATTTTTAATAGTTTTCAAAAAGTAGGTACTTCCTGTGACTCCACAGAATTAATATGGGTAAGTAACAAAACTTTGCAACGCTGTCCTTAGAGAAATCACACAATATGAGTCTAGTGTGCATGCACACACATACAACTTACCTAAAGAATTAAAAGTGGTATCTTTCTCATCTTAAAAAACAAAAAGCTAAAAGTAAACAAACACTTAAAATATTCATGAAAAAGACATAGAAAGGAAGTTAACAAACTAGATGAAATTCAGTTTAGCAGAATTGGATCCAAAATAGTAGATGGAGGATAAACTAGACATAATATGGAGTATGGAAGAGCTCTGGTTAGCCAGATGTGGTGGTGTGCACCTCTGGTCCCAGCTTCTTGGGAGGCTGAGGCAAGAGGACTGCTTAAGCCTAAGAGTTCGAGGCTGCAGCAAGCCATGTTCACACCACTGGACTCCAGCCTGGGCAACAAAGTGAGACCCTGTCTCAAAAAAAGACAGAGAGAGAGAGAGAGACAGAGAGCACGAGCGAGCAAGCACACTCTGGAAGTTCATTTGGGTTTGCAGATTTTTGGTTTGGGTTTTTTTTAACTTATGTGGAGGGGTTCCATGTGTTTACAATTTCATATACTTTTGATTTTTTCTACCTTCATGGAGAAGTTGCAAATACCCAGGATGTTACAGCTTTAGACTACATACTTTTTTCAACCAGTCCCCTATCTCCAGCCACTTTCTACATCTTGTTCTTCTGTTGAACATATGTATCTCACAGGGCATAGGACTTCCTAACAGATAGTTACACAATTGTAATCACTTTCCAAACACTTTTCTACTTAATGAAGCATTTGAGTGACATTTCCAAATGCATTTAACAGCCTATGAGAAATCTGAAGCTCAAATATGGTACAGGTTATACAAATTCATAAAGGAAAAGATTATCCTAAAGTGAAAAAACTGGCTTTTCCCGGCGTGTTTTACACATTTGGTTGTCTGACAACTGAAACTAATCAAGATAGTTCAAGATGTGCTATGGCTGAGAATGTGGTTTTCTGGAATAAAGGTGAAAACAGAGAACATTTACTTACTACAATCTAAAATAAAACACTACTAACTAGTGCTAGTCTCAGATACTCAGAACTGAAACTTCTCTTTCCAAAGTAAATTTTAAACTTGAATGGTATTTTATGTAGAATTATTGGAGAAAATTACCCAATTATATGTGTTTCTTCCATACTGCATGAGATTGGTTTTTACATCTTTAAAAACAAAGCTGTAAAAATTTACAATAAGGATAAAGACTATTTTCTGATATATGTATGACTAGTTTATTAAAAATTATTTGCTTTTTTAGAAGCTTTGTACAGGAATTATGACAATCTGTCAACTGTGAAGACATTAAAAGTATTATTTCCACAAAAACAACCTGAGATTGAGACTCAAAACCAATGGACTGAAAGCACATACATCTACAGGTGGCTTATGTAAAACTTAAGAATCATAGGCTTGGCTGGGCATAGTGGCTTACGCCTGTAATCCCAGCACTTTGGGAGGCTGAGGCGGGCGGATCACGAGGTCAGGAGATCGAGACCATCCTGGTTAACACGGTGAAACCCCATCTCTAGTAAAAATACAAAAAAAAAAAATTAGCCAGGCATGGTGGCGGGCACCTGTAGTCCCAGCTACTCGGGAGGCTGAGGCAGGAGAAGGGCATGAACCTGGGAGGCAGAGCTTGCAGTGAGTGAGATTGCGCCACTGCACTCCAGCCTGGGCAACAGACCAAGACTCTGTCTCAAAAAATAAATAAATATAAAAGAATCATAGGTTTCACTCTTAAACTATAGGGATGACTGACCATTTATAGGTCTCATGGAACTTATAGAAATAAAAGTTTTCACAACTGATCAGCCCTATTGTCTTTCTCAAACTTGTATTCACATCTAAAATCAAAGTGGCATGTCCTTTTTGGTGGGAGCAAAAGAGAATTTTGAATTTGAAAGAAATACAAACAATCAAATTATGTGGAATGCAATGAAACAGTGCATAGAGGGAAATGTATATCATTTAAAGCATATTATAGAAAGAAAGAGAGACCTCAAATCAATAATTTAAGCTTCCACCTTAGGAAACTAGAAGAAAAGAGCAAATTAAATCCAAATTAAGCAGGAAGAAATAATAAAAATTAGAGCAGAAATCAATAACAATAAAACAGGTAGGAAATCAACAGAGAAAATCAGTAAAACTTTGGCCAGGCTAACCAAGAATAAAAAGAGAAGACACAAATAACTAATATCAGGAAAGAAAAAGTGGTCAACACTATTAATCCTATGGACACTAAAAGGATAATAAAAAAATAGTATGAGCAACTCTATAATCACATTTTTATAATGCAATGAACCTATTCCTTGAAAAACACATTCTACCAAAACTCACATAAGAAGAAACAATCTGAATATCCCAATGTCTATCATAGAAATTGAATCCATCATTAATAACCTTCCAAAACAGAAAATACCAGGCAAAGATGGGTTCACTTATGAATTCTACCAAACATTTAAGGATGATATAATATGAATTCTCTATAATCTCTTCCAGCAAGCAATTAGAAGGAATACTTCACATCTCATTCTATGAAACCAACATTAATATAGAAACAAGGACATTACTAAATAGGAAAACTATAGACCAATCCATATCAGGAACATAAACACAAAATCTCAACAAAATATTAGCAAACCAAATCCTGTAATTTATTTTTAAAAAGAAATAATACACCATGACCAAGTGAGATTTATTCCAAGTATAAAATGTTGGACCAACATTCAAAAATCAGTTAATGTAAACAATCACATAAACAGGCTAAAGAAAAAAATTATAGGATCACGTCAATAGATTCAGAAAAGAATCTGTCAAAGTCCAACACCCATTTATGATTTAAAAAAAAAAAACTCTCCACAAACTAGGAACAGAGGGAAGCTTCCTCAACTTGATAATGACCATGTACAAAAGAACCCACAGCTAGCATCATACTTAACATTGAGAAAATAAATACTTTTCCACCAAAATTGAAAATAAAGCAAGGATTTCTGCTCTTATCACTCTTATTCAACATCCTACTGGAAGTGCTAAATTCTGCAATAAGACAAGAAAAGGAAATTAAAATTATATAGATTAAGAAGGAAGAAATCGAACCATCTTTGTTTACAGATGATATCACTGACATCATTTCTATGTAGAAAACCCCAAAGAAGCAACAATAAACTCCTGGAACTAGTAAGCGATTCTAATAAGGCTTCAGGATATAAAGTTAATATATTAAAGTAAATTGCTTCCCTATGTACCAGGAATGGTCAATTGTAATTTGAAATTAAAACACAATACCACTTGCATTAGCAAAGAAATGAAATACTCGTAAGTCTAACAAAATATATACAAGATTTATGTGAGGAAAAATACAAACGTCTCTTGAAAGAAAACATAGAAATCCTAATTAAGTGGAAAGACATTGCACGTACATGAAAAGGAAGACTCAATATTGTTAAGATGTCAGTTCTTCCCAACTTGTTGTATAGATTCAATGTAATCCCAATTAAAACCCCAGAAAGTTATTTTTTGGAAGCCAACAGATTCTACAGTTTCGGTGAAAAGACAAAAAGTCCAGAATGCCTAATACAATGTAAAAGAAAAGAACAAAGTTGGAAAACTGACACTACATGACTTGAAGACTTACTATAAAGGTACAGTAATGAAGACAGTGAAGACAGTATGAAGACAGCGTGGTATCAGTAAAAGAACAAATAGGGAATTAGATCAAAATAGCCCAGAAATCAACCCCCACACATATAGTCAACTGATCTTTGACAAACGAGTAAAGGCAATTCAATGGAAGGAAGATACTCTTTTAAACAAATAGTACTGTAACAAGTAGATATCTACATGCAAAATCATAAATATAGACACAGATCTTAAAACTTTCATTAAAAATTAAATCAAAATTGTTGTGGGAAACCCTGAATGGAGGGACCGGCTGGAGCCATGGCAGAGGAACATAAATTGTCAAGATTTCATGGACATTTATCAGTTCCCAAATAATACATTTATAATTTCTTAGGCCTCTCTTTACTTTAATCTCTTAATCCTGTTATCTTCATAAACCGAGGACGTACGTCACCTCAGGACCACTGTGATAATTGGGTTAACTGTACAAATTGATTGTAAAACATGTGTGTTTGAACAATATGAAATCAGTGCACCTTGAAAAAGAACAAAATAACAGCAATTTTTAGGGAACAAGGGAAGACACCCACAAGGTCTGACTGCCTGCGTGGTTGGGCAAAAAGCGCCATATTTTTCATCTTGCAGAGAGCCTATAAATGGACACGCAAGTAGGAGAGGTATCACTAAATTATTTTCCTAGCAAGGAATATTAATATTAATACCCTGGGAAAGGAATGCATTCCTTGGGGGAGGTCTATAAAAGGCCATTCTGGGAGTGTCTGTCTTATGCGGTTGAGATAAGGACTGAGATACACCCTGGTCTTCTGCAGTACCCTCAGGCTTACTAGGGTGGGGAAAAACTCCGCCCTGGTAAATCTGTGGTCAGACTAGTTCTCTGCTCTCGAACCCTGTTTTCTGTTATTTAAGATGTTTATCAAGACAATACATGCACCGCTACACACAGACCCTTATCAGCAGTTCTACTTTCCTCCTTTGCCTTGTGATCTTTGTTGGACCCTTATCAGTAGTTCTGCTTTTGCCCTTTGTCCTGTCCCCTCAGAAACATGTGATCTTTGTTCTGCTTTATGCCCTTTGAAGCATGTGATCTTTCAACCAACTCTCTGTTCTTAGACCCCCTCACCTTTTGAAACCCTTAATAAAAAACTTGCTGGTTTGAGGCTCAGGTGGGCATCATGGTCCTACCAATATGTGATGCCATCCCCAGCAGCCCAGCTATAAAATTCCTCTCTTTCTACTGTCTCTCTTTATTTCTCAGCTGGCTGACACGAAAATTCAAAGAACCTATGCTGAAATACTGGGGGTGGGTTCCCCCAATACAAAATGAATCATAGACCTAATGCAAAACATTAAAAACTCCTAATAGATACCATAGGATAAAATCTAAGTGACTTGGGTATGGTGATGACTTTTTAAATTCAACACCAAAAGCATGATCCATGAAAGAAAAAAAATACATTGCACTATATTAAAATGAAAATTTTCACTCTACAAAAGACACTGCCAAGACTATGAAAAGATAAACCATAGAGGGGAAATATTACAAAATATATATATCTGATAAAGGCTTGGTATACAAAATATACAAGGAACTCCAAAAGTAAACTCAACAAATAAATTCCAAAATATATTCCAAAATTCCAATAAATAAACTCCAAAAATAAAACTCAAAGATTAAAAAAAAACCCAGTTAAAAAACGTAGAAAATATCTGAACTACCTGACCAAGGAAGCTATAAAAATGGCAAATAACATAGGAAAAGATGCTCAACATCATCTGTCACTAAAAAACTGAAAATAAATCAGTAGTACTTCTACATATCTATTAAAATTACTAAAATCCAACACACTGACAATGCCAAAGTGCTAGTGAGGATGCAAAGTAACATGGATTCGCATTCTTTGCTGATGGGCAGAATTTGGAAATTCTTACAAAGTTAAACATAGTTTTACAAAACAATTTAGAAACTTTCATCCGAGGTATTTACTTAAATATATCAAAAATTTATGTACACACAAAAAATTGTACAGGAATGTTATCGCAACGTAATTCAAAATTGTAAAAACTTGAAAGCAATGAAGATATTCTTCCATTTTTTCCTTATGTCAACTGGCTGTGTTCTGGTTCATTTTGTTTTCATATTAGGTTATTGGTCTTTTGCTTGCCACCAAAAGGAGGTTTCATATATCACATGTGTTATATACGCTGTATATGCTGTTCATATTCTTCTTTGATACATAGGCTGTTATATTGTATAGGTAATTCATATGCTATCTGTGATATACATTGAAGATATTGTCCTCTAAGACTACTAGTTGTTGGGACCCAGAGCAAGATGGCCGAATAGGAACAGCTCCAGTCTCTAGCTCCCAGTGTGAGCGACACAGAAGACGGGTGATTTCTGCATTTTCAACTGAGGTACCAGCTTCATCTCACTGGAGAGTGCCAGAAAATCAGTGCTGTTCAGCTGGAGCAGCCCAATCAGCGAGAGCTGAAGCAGGGCGAGGCATCGCCTCATCTGGGAAGCACAAGGGGGAAGGGAATCCCGTTTCCTAGCCAGGGGGAACTGAGACACACAACACCTGGAAAATCGGGTAACTCCCACCCTAATACTGCGCTTTACCAACGGTCTTAGCAAATGGCACACCAGAAGATTATATCCCACACCTGGCCGGGAGGGTCCCACGCCCACAGAGCCTCCCTCATTGCTAGTACAGCAGTCTGAGATCTAACTGAAAGGCAGCAGTGAGGCTGGGGGAGAGGAGCCCACCATTGCTGAGGCTTAAGTAGGTAAACAAAGCCACTGGGAAGCTAAAACTTGGTGCAGCCCACAGCAGCTCAAGGAGGCCTGCCTGTCTCTGTAGACTCCACCTCTGGGGACAGGGCATAGCTAAACAAAACGCAGCAGAAACCTCTTCAGATGCAAATGACCTTGTCTGACAACTTTGAAGACAACAGTGGATCTCCAACACGGAGGTTGAGATCTGAGAATGGACAGAATGCTCAACTGGGTCCCTAATCCCTGAGTAGCCTAAATGGGAGACATCCCCCACTAGGTGCAGACCAACATCCCACAACTCACACAGCAGGGTACACCTGTGAGAAGAAGCTTCCAGAGCAAGAATCGGACAGGTACACTCGCTGTTCAGCAATATTCTATCGTCTGCAGCCTCTGCTGCTGACACCCAGGCAAACAGGGTCTGGAGTGGACCTCAAGCAATCTCCAACAGACCTACAGCTGAGGGTCCTGACTGTTAGAAGGAAAACTAACAAACAGAAGGGACACCCACACCGAAACCCGATCAGTACCTCACCATCATCAAAGACCAGAGGCAGATAAAACCACAAAGATGGGGAAAAAGCAGGGCAGAAAAGCTGGAAATGCAAAAAATAAAAGCGCATCTCCCCCTCCAAAGGAATGCAGCTCATCGCCACCAATGGACCAAAGTTGGACGGAGAATGACTTTGACAAGTTAAGAGAAGATGGCTTCAGTCCATCAAACTTCTCAGAGCTAAAGGAGGAATTACATACCCAGCGCAAAGAAACTAAAAATCCTGAAAAAAGAATAGAATAGGATAATCAATGCAGAGAAGGCCATAAACGAACTGACAGAGATGAAAACCATGACACGAGAAATATGTGACAAATGCACAAGCTTCAGTAACAGACTCGATCAACTGGAAGAAAAGAGTATCAGCGATTGAGGATCAAATGAATGAAATGAAGCAAGAAGTCTAAAGAAAAAAGAGGAAAAAGAAATGAACAAAGCCTTCAGGAAATATGGGATTATGTGAAAAGACCAAATATACGTCTGATTGAGGTGCCTGAAAGTAAGTGGGAAAATGGAACCAGGATGGAAAACACTCTTCAAGATATCATCCAGGACAACTTCCCCAACCTAGTAAGGCAGGCCAACATTCAAATTCAGGAAATACAGAGAACACCACAAAGATAATCCTCGAGAAGAGCAACTCCAAGACACATAATTGCCAGATTCAAAGTTGAAATGAAGGAAAAAATGTAAAGGGCAGCCAGAAAGAAAGGTCGGGTTACACACAAAGGGAAGCCCATCAGACTAACAGCAGATCTCTCAGCAGAAACTCTACAAGCCAGAAGAGAGTGGTGGTCAATATTAAACATTCTTAAAGAACAGAATTTTAAACCCAGAATTCCATATCCAGCCAAACTAAGTTTCGTAAGTGAAGGAGAAATAAAATCCTTTACACACAAGCAAATGCTTAGAGATTTTGTTACCATGAGGCCTGCCCTACAAGAGACTCTGAAGGAAGCACTAACATGGAAAGGAACAACCGATACCAGCCATTGCAAAAACATGCCAAAATGTAAAGACCATCGATGGTAGGAAGAAACCTCATCAACTAGCAAGCAAAATAAGCAGCTAATATCACAATGACAGGATCAAGTTCACACATAACAATCTTAACCTTAAATGTAAATGAATTAAATGGTCCAATTAAAAGACACAGACTAGCAAATTGGATAAAGAGTCAAGACCCATCAGTCTGCTGTATTCAGGAGACCCATCTCACATGCAGAGACACATACAGGCTCAAAATAAAGGGGTGGAGGAAGATCTACCAAGCAAATGGAGAACAAAAAAAAGCAGGGTTTGCAATCCTAGTCTCTGATAAAACAGACTTTAAACCATCAAAGATCAAAAGAAACAAAGAAGGCCATTACATAATGGTAAAAGGATCAATTCATCAGGAAGAGCTAACTATCCTAAATATATATGCACCCAATATAGGAGCACCCAGATTCATAAAGCAAGTCCTTACAGACTTACAAAGAGACTTAGACCCCCATACAATAATCATAGGAGACTTTAACATCACACTGTCAACATTAGACAGATCAACGAGACAGAAAGTTAACAAGAATATCCAGGAATTGAATTCAACTCTGCACCAAGTGGACCTAATAGACATCTACAGAACTCTCCACCCCAAAGCAACAAAATATACATTCTTCTCAGCACCACATCACACTTATTCCAAAATTGACTACATAGTTAGAAGTAAAGCACTCCTCAGCAAATGTACAAGAACAGAAACTATAACAAACTGTCTCTCAGACCACAGTGCAATCAAACTAGAACTCAGGACTAAGAAACTCAATCAAAACCGCTCAACTACATGGAAACTGAACAACCTGCTCCTGAATGACTACTGGGTACATAACGAAATGAAGGCAGAAATAAAGATGTTCTTTGAAACCAATGAGAACAAAGATACAACATACCAGAATCTCTGGGACACATTAAAAGCAGTGTGTAGAGGGAAATTTATAGCACTAAATGCCCACAAGAGAAAGCAGGAAAGATCTAAAATTGACACCCTAACATCACAATTAAAAGAACTAGAGAAGCAAGAGCAAACACATTCGAAAGCTAGCAGAAGGCAAGAAATAACTAAGATCAGAGCAGAACTGAAGGAGATAGAGACACAAAAAACCCTCCAAAAAATCAATGAATCCAGGAGTTGGTTTTTTGAAAAGATCAACAAAATTGACAGACCACTAGCAAGACTAATAAAGAAGAAAAGAGAGAAGAATCAAATCGACACAATTAAAAATGATAAAGGGAATATCACCACCGACCCCACAGAAATGCAAACTACCATCAGAGAATACTATAAACACCTCTACGCAAATAAACTGGAAAATCTAGAAGAAATGGATAATTTCCTGGACACTTACACTCTCCCAAGACTAAACCAGGAAGAAGTTGAATCCCTGAATAGACCAATAGCAGGCTCTGAAATTGAGGCAATAATTAATAGCCTACCGACCAAAAAAAGTCCAGGACAAGATGGATTCACAGCTGAATTCTACCAGAGGTACAAGGAGGAGCTGGTACTATTCCTTCTGAAACTATTCCAACCAATAGAAAAAGAGAGAATCCTCCCTAACTCATTTGATGAGGCCAACATCATCCTGATACCAAAGCCTGGCAGAGACACAACAAAAAAAGAGAATTTTAGACCAATATCTCTGATGAACACTGATGCAGAAATCCTCAATAAAATACTGGAAAACCGAATCCAGCAGCACATCAAAAAGCTTATCCACCATGATCAAATGGGCTTCATCCCTGGGATGCAAGGCTGGTTCAACATATGCAAATCAATAAACGTAATCCAGCATATAAACAGAACCAAAGACAAGAACCACATGATTATCTCAATAGACGCAGAAAAGGCCCTTGACAAAATTCAACAGCCCTTCATGCTAAAAACTCTCAATAAATTCGGTATTGATGGAACATATCTCAAAATCATAAGAGCTATTTATGACAAACCCACAGCCAATATCATACTGAATGGGCAAAAACTGGAAAAATTCCCTTTGAAAACTGGCACAAGACAGGGATGCCCTCTCTCACCACTCTTATTCAACATAGTGTTGGAAGTTCTGGCTAGGGCAGTCAGGAAAGAGAAAGAAATCAAGGGTATTCAGTTAGGAAAAGAAGAAGTCAAATTGTCCCTCTTTGCAGATGACATGATTGTATATTTAGAAAACCCCATCGTCTCAGCCCAAAATCTCCTTAAGCTGATAAGCAACTTCAGCAAAGTCTCAGGATACAAAATTAATGTGCAAAAATCACAAGCATTCTTATACATCAGTAACAGACAAACAGAGAGCCAAATCAGGAATGAACTTCCATTCACAATTGCTTCAAAGAGAATAAAATACCTAGGAATCCAACTTACAAGGGATGTAAAGGACCTCTTCAAGGAGAACTTCAAACCACTGCTCAGTGAAATAAAAGAGGACACAAACAAATGGAAGAACATACCATGCTCATGGATGGGAAGAATCAATATTGTGAAAATGGCCATACTGCCCCAGGTAATTGATACATTCAATGCCATTCCCATCAAGCTACCAATGACTTTCTTCACAGAATTGGAAAAAACTGTTTTAAAGTTCATATGGAACCAAAAAAGAGCCCACATTGCCAAGACAATCCTAAGTCAAAAGAACAAAGCTGGATGCATCATGTTACCTGACTTCAAACTATACTACAAGGCTACAGTAACCAAAACAGCATGGTACTGGTACCAAAACAGAGATATAGACCAATGGAACAGAACAGAGTCCTCAGAAATAGTACCACAAATCTACAGCCATCTGATCTTTGACAAACCTCAGAAAAACAAGAAATGGGGAAAGGAGTCCCTATTTAATAAGTGGTGCTGGGAAAATTGAATAGCCATAAGTAGAAAGCTGAAACTGGATCCTTTCCTGACTCCTTACAAAAATTAAGTCAAGATGGATTGGAGACTTAAATGTTAGACCTAATACCATAAAAATCCTAGAGGAAACCCTAGGGAATACCATTCAGGACATAGGCATTGGCAAGGACTTCACATCTAACACACCAAAAGCAATGGCAACAAAAACCATAATTGACAAATGGGATCCAATTAAACTAAAGAGCTTCTGCACAGCAAAAGAAACTACCATCAGAGTGAACAGGCAACCTACAGAATGGGAGAAAATTTTTGCAATCTACTCATCTGACAAAGGGCTAATATCCAGAACCTACAAAGAACTCAAACAAATTTACAAGAAAAAAACAAACAACCCCATCAAAAAGTGGGCAAAGGATATGAACAGACATTTCTCAAAAGAAGACATTCATACAGCCAACAGACACATGAAAAAAATGCTCATCATCACTGGCCATCAGAGAAATGCAAATCAAAACCACAATGAGATACCATCTCACACCAGTTAGAATGGCGATCATTAAAAAGTCAGGAAACAACAGGCGCTGGAGAAGATGTGGAGAAACAGGAACACTTTTACACTGTTGGTGGGATTGTAAACTGGTTCAACCATTGTGGAAAACAGTATGGCGATTCCTCAAGGATCTAGAAGTAGAAATACCATATGACCCAGCCATCCCATTACTGGGTATATACCCAAAGGATTATATATCATGCTGCTATAAAGACACATGCACACGTATGTTTATTGTGGCACTATTCACAATAGCGAAGACTTGGAATCAACCCAAATGCCCATCAGTGACAGACTGGATTAAGAAAATGTGGCATATATACACCATGGAATACTATGCAGCCATAAAAATGGATGAGTTTGTGTCCTTTCTAGGGACATGGATGCAGCTGGAAACCATCATTCTCAGCAAACTATCACAAGAACAGAAAACCAAACACCACATGTTCTCACTTAGGTGGGAACTGAACAATGAGATCACTTGGACTCGGGAAGGGGAACATCACACAGCGGGGCCTATTATGGGGAGGGGCGATGGGGGAGGGATGGCATTGGGAGTTATACCTGATATAAATGACGAGTTGATGGGTGCTGACGAGTTGATGGGTGCAGCACACCAACATGGCACAGGTATACATATGTTAAAAACCTGCACGTTGTGCACATGTACCCTAGAACTTAAAGTATTATAATAATAATAATAATAAAAATAAAATAATAAACATAAATTGAACATATCAATGTGCCACAAAAATAAAAAAGATTTAAAAAAATAAACCTCTTTCTCTTTGTAAAACGAAAAAAAAAAAAAAAAGACTACTAATTGTTTTCAACTTTATGGTATCTTCTTTTGCTAAATGTTTTCAGGTTTTAATGTGCCCAAATTTTTCCATCTTCTTCAAATTTTGGCTCTCTTTTCCTCTTTTATTGCTTTTTATTTTCGTTTATTTTTGGCTGTTTGCATTAGTAGGGTAACTGTATAATTACACTATCAACTGGGACATTTTGGTGAATAAAAGTTGATGCTATAATTATTATAATTGTGTAGTTATTTAAACCATCTGATGAATTGGTTGCATTATGTTGGTCAACCTATGAAATAGCTCCTTCCAAAACCTATTTTCAAAAAAAAGATTTATAAAAATAAAATTAGCATATACTCATGAACAATAGTATAAAAATATTTATTTATATTATCTAAATGCTTAAAAATCAGAATAATTATTCTTATAATATATTCATGTAGTCTAATTCATTTCTTTCCCTGATAACATGTCACAAGTATGTTTCTTAAGAATATAATTTTTTCAACATGGTCTTTTTTTTTTTTTTAACTATACTTTAAGTTCTAGGGTACATGTTCACAATGTGCAGGCTCATTACATAGGTATACATGTGCCATGTTGATTTGCTGCACCCATCAACTTGTCATTTACATTGGTATTTCTCCTAATGCTATCCCTCTCCCAGCCGCCAACCCCCACCAACAGGCCCCAGTGTGTGATGTTCCCTGCCTTGTGTCCATGTGTTCTCATTGTTCCACTCCCACTTACAGGTGAGAACATGTTGTGAGAAAATGTGGTACATATACACCATGGAATACTAGGCAGCCATAAAAAAGTATGAGTTCATGTCATTTGCAGGGACAGTGATAAAGCTGGAAACCATCATTCTCAGCAAACGATCACAAGGACAGAAAACCAAACATGGTCTTAATATTTTAAATGTCTCATAATATTGCTTGTGATATTCTTAAAATTTGCACTTTAAGGTTAATAAATCTGACATTGTTAACAACCTCTTGATAAAGTATGATATTTTAAATTCAGAAAGTACTCTTTTCAGGTTCTGAAGTATCTGTTAAGCCTAAAGCCAATTTTACTAAATGCTGGCCAGATGCTACTCCAGATGCAAAGCCATTGTCATGAAGAACATTGTTGATGGCACCTCAGATCACCCTGACAGCCACGCTCTGGTGGTGGAAGTGACTGCTACCCCGCAAAGTGACAGCTGCCATGAGCAAGAAGATCACCAAAGTCAAAGATCGAGTTTTTTGTGAAAGTTTATAACTACAATCAATTTATGCCAACAAGGTACTCTGTGGATATCCATTTAGATAAAACTGTCATCAACAAAGATGTCTTCATAAACCGTGCTCTTCAATGCAAGGCCCAACAGGAAGCCAAGGTCAAGTCACAACAGCGGTACAAAACAGTCAAGTCCTTCTTACAGAAGCTGCAGTTTTACATGTTTTACTTCAGTTGTTAAAAATTAAAAAGAAATAAAACACTTTATTTAGTCTGAGAATAAGCTTAACCAAAGAGGAGAAAGACTTGTAAACTGAAGTCTATAAAACACTGACAAAATAAAGCAGACACAAATAAATGAAAAGACATTCTGAGTCTGTGGATTTAAAGGTTTAACATTGTTTAAAATGTCTAGGCTGAGCACGGTGACTCACACCTGTAATCACAGCACTTTAGGAGCCTAAGGTGAGAGAATCACTTGAGCCCAGAGCTCAAGACCAGCCTGGGCATCATAGTGAGACCTTGTCTGTCCAAAACACTTAAAAACTTAGCCAGGCATGGTGGCACGTGCCTGTAGTCCTAGCTATTCAGGAGGCTGATAGGGAAGGATTGCTTGAGCTCAAGAGTTCAATGATGCAGTGAGCTATAATTGTGCCACTGCACTCCAGCCTGAACAACAAAGACCCTGTCTCTAAAAAATAAAAATATAAATAAATAAATAAGATGTCTATACTGCCCAAAGTGATCTACACATTCAGTGATATCCCTATTAAAATTCCAATGGCATTTTTTACAGAAATAGAAAAAAAAAAATTTTAATTCATGTAGAATCACAAAAATTCCCAAAGAGTCAAGGCAATTTTGGGCAAGAAGAACAAAGCTGGGGGTATCATACTTCTTGGCTTCAAAATATATTACAAAGCTACAGGCATAGAGATCAGTGAAACGGAATAGAAAACCCATAAATAAACCCACTCATGTGGTCAACTAATCTTTGACAAATGTGCCAACAACATACAACAGGGAAAAGATATTCTCTTCAATAAATAGTGTTGGGAAAGCTGAAAATCCACAAGAAAAAGAATAAAACTAAGAGCAGTTTGGAAGGCCGAGGTGGGCAGATCACCTGAGGCCAGGAGTTTGAGACCAACCTGGCCAACATGATGAAATCCATCACTACTAAAAATACAAAAATTAGCTAGGCATGATGGCAGGCACCTGTAATCCCAGCTACTGGGGAGGCTGAGGCAGGAGAATTGCTTGAACCCAGAAGGCGGAGGTTGCGGTGAGCCGAGATCGCGCCGTTGCACTCCAGCCTGGGTGACAGAGCAAAACTCTGTCTCAGAAAAAAAAAAAAAAAAAGAATGAAACTGAACTCCAGACACCAGACACAAAAATCAACTCAAAATGTTATAAAGACTAAAACATAAGACTTGAAACTCTCTAACTGCTAGAAAACATAGAGAAAAATCTTCGTGACATTGGCCTTGGCAACAATTTCCTGAATAAAAAACTTCTACACCACAAAAGAAACAATCCACAAAATGAAAAGGCAACCTATAAAACAGGAGAAAATATTTGCAAACCCTATACCTGATAAGGGATTAATATTCAAAGTACACTGAATATATATTCAAATCAATAGCAGGAGTTCAAATCAATAGCAGGAAAAAAATTACTTAATTTAGAAAAATGGGCAAAGGACTTAAAAAGACATTTCTCAACAGAAGACGTACAAATGGCCAACAGGCATATGAAACGTTGTTCAACATCACTAATTATCAGGGAAATGCAAATCAAAACAGTGATATATTACCTCACACTTATCAGGATGGCTATTACCAAATAAAACATTAGATTTGGTGAGGATGTGTAGAAAAGAGAGCCCTTGTAGACAGCGGAAATGTACATTGGTGCAGGCACTGCAGGAAACACTATGGAGGTTCTTCAAAATGTTAAATATAGAACCATATGACCCAGCAATCTCAGTTCTGGATATATACCCAAAGGAATTGCAGTCAGGATCTCAAAGAGATACCTGCACTGTCATATTCATTGCAGGATAATTAACAATATTCAAGACATGAAAACAACCTAAATGTCCACCAATGGAGGAATAAATAGAGAAAACGTGAAATATACATACAGAGGAATATTATTCAGCCTCAAAAAGGAAATCCTGCCATATGCAACAACATAGGTGAACCTGGATTATAATGCTAAGTAAAATAATCCATATAGTGAAGGACACATACTGTGTGATCCTACTCAGAAGAGGAATCTAAAATAGTCAAACTCATAAAAGCTCAGCAGAGTGGTGGTTGCCAGTGGCTGAGGGTGGAGCGATGGGGCAGTATTGGTCATAGGGTACAAGAGTATGACGTTTCAGTCATGCAAGATAAATAAGTCTTAGAAATCTACTGTACAGCATGAGACCTATAGCCGACAATATTACATTGCATACTTTAAAAAATTTACTAAGAGACAGATCCTATATTAAGTGTTCTGGAAGGCAGGAAGGCAGGAAGGCAGGGAGGGAGGGAGGGAGGGGGGGAGGGAGGAAGGAAGGAAGGAAGGGAGGGAGGGAGGGAGGAAAGGAAGGAAGGAAGGGAGGGAGGGAGGGAGGAATGGAGGGAGGGAGGGAGTGACAATGAGGGAGGATGGGAGCAGAGAGGAAGGATGGGAGGAAGGAAGTCTTTGGAGATTATTGGAAAGTTTACAGCATTGATTGTGGTCATTGTTTCACAGGTGTACACTTATCTCCAATCTCATCAAGGTGTATACATTAAATATGTACAGCTTTTTACATGCCCATCATACTCAATGAAGTGGTTTTGTTTTTAAAGGGTGACAGGAAGTTTCAGTCTCCATTTAATCCAATATCTGTAACCAGAATTTTTTTTTTTTTTTTTTTTTTTTTAGACAGGGTCTCACTCTGTCGTCCAGGCTGGAATGCAGCGGTGTGATTTCAGCTCACTGCAACCTCCGCCTCCCTCTAACTGGTATTTTATAATATCCACTCCTTTTTTATTTAACCCCTAATGCATTATATAAAAAACAATTCCCTTAATATCCTGTAATAACTTGTTGTATCATAATAGCTCACTTCCTAATGAAATCGAAATTTTTGCTTCAACTCATGATGGAAATTAAAATCACCAAATAATTACTGTTCAATAATGCAGTTATAAAACATGTGCCTGGGATACCGCACTACTCCTGCTTCCAAGCATAGTTCGTGTGTCTTATAAAGCTAAAAGGTAAATTTCTCTGACTTGTGAAGGGTCTATATTAAGGTGATTTCTAACAACAAGAATGTACTCCCTGTAAAAATAAAATTGATTGCTTCAAGTCTTCATGATGAGTCAATTTAATTAAATAAAATCCCTCCTGAGTGAAATACTTAATATTCCACCTCAAAATGTATTTAATTACCTGTGTTACCATTTTCACTTTCTGAATAATACCCATAAAAAGATGAGAGTTCAAGAACATTATAAAATTATAAATCCATAAAGAAAACTTTATTTGGGTTCAACTTGGAGAGTAAATGCCACCGACCCACAGGAGTTATTAGAATGCACGTACTTGCTATTTACTTTAAACTATAATGGCATTTTCTAGGCAACATTAGAGCAGGAGACAGTAAGTCATTTTCCTTGAGAAAAATGCAGTTTTACTCTGATGGTTTTCAAGCCCAGTATTTCCTCAAAGGATGAACACTCTGCTTTCAAACACAATTTGTGATTGTTCCCAAAAGAATGAACAGTGTGAAACAGGAAAAAATTATTATTTCTATTCTGACCATTATTCTCTCCATTTATCCCACGAAATGCATAAGAAATGAAAGAATTTTAAGCAGCAGCCATTAAACAAGCACAGAGAGTGAAGGAACTATACTGAAAAATAATATCCAGAGGGGAAATTTTTTCCTTACAATAAAGGTTCCATTAAAGTGCTGTCTAACTTTAAGAGTTTAATAATTGAAGAGCATCTTTTCCATTATCTTACCAACTATCAAATATACTGTCCACATTATGTACCCACTGAATACCAAAAAGCCCAAGCATCTCCTAGGATAAGTAGACCAAAGTCTTAGGGGATGACCATTGTCCATTTTTCTCTGAAACTATCTCCAAAATAGAAAATGAATAAGTATTAGACCATTCATTCTTTAATTATTTGAGATTGTAGAATTATTTCAAAGTCCCAGAATAGTCTTGATCTAAGTTATTATGGAACCCATAATCTGTCCCATTAAATACAAGGGATTTAAATACAAAACCAAAATGAATGAAAGATCATACAACCAGCCCCTTCCAAGCAAGATTTTTCTTTTTTTCTTTTTCTTTTTTTTTTTTTTTTTTTTTCTCTTTTTCTATTTGTTGAGACAGAGTCTGGCTTTGTCACCCAGGCTGAAGTATAGTGGTATGATCATGGCTCACTGCAGCCTCAACCTCCTGGGCTCAAGAGATCCTCCCACATCAAGTAGCTGGGACTACAGGAATGCACCACAAAGATCAGCTAATTTTTTTTATTGTTTTGTAGAAATGGGATCTCTCTTTGCTGCCCATGCTGGTCTTGACCTCCTGGGCTCAAGCAATCTTTCCACCTCAGCCTCCCAAAGTGCTAGGATTACAGGCACGAGCCAACATGTCCAGCCTTTTTGTCTTACTCTTTAGTGTATCCCTACTGCCTTGCACAGAATTGAGTTGCGTCATTAATAAATGATGTCTGTTTTTAGAAAGAAGTTTTAACTGAATTGACCCAAATAAATAGGAAAATAGAGAATTCTCTTTCCAATTTCCATCTCTGTCACACACACACACAACACTCCAAGGAAGGGGAGTTAGCAATAATTATTTTACTTCGTTCATTCTCTCTTCCTTTAACACTGCAGCTATATTTCCATGTTTCCTCACATGCAATTTTCTACGTTTCTCTTAATTATGCTTCCAGAGAGTTGAGGGAAAAGAGATTTGTGTGGAGGAGGATGTCTGTTTGACGTGCACTATAAATTGCCTCTGACAATAACATTTATACTTGCCAGAAATTCAGTTGGGCAATATGACTGCTGCGGCAATGTAAATTTATGCAAACCTATATAATCGCTGATGATGGGGGAAAGACAATTGATCTTAATATTTGATGAGAAAGACAGAAAAAACTATGGTTCCTTCCAGTCCCCAACATGCTGAGTTCCCAATTATCAGGATTTGAAGCTTGAGTGCCACACTAAAATGAAAAAAAAATAACAACAGTGATGAGTATCATCAAGAATTATAAGTGAACCAGGGGAAGAGACTGAAAGCCGCTAACAACAGGTGAAGAATTAGTCTAGGAAACTCAGCCTGGGTCAGAACCAGAATACTCAAAGTGTGTCTAAATCACAAACTTCAGGTATTGTAGATAAGACTGAGCCTGTAGGACAAGGACAGTGAAGGGATGGGGTAATACTAGGAGCAACCTGCATGCTAGGACAACAAGAGCAGGTAGTTTTGAGCCAGTGGAGCACAGAAGGTTTCTCACTTCCATTTCAATCCACCGCTGGCCAGCATTCCCAGTCTGTCTGTGTAACAGAACCCAGCGTCAACTGGCTGCTGTACTCAGGTGTGATAAAATCAGCGTGGCAGTTCCAAGGGGCTTCACTCCAGAAATGCTGGACCATCCTTGGCCTCATTATACAGGGATGTTTTCCTCCTTGTGGCCAATTCAGTCAGGGGAGAGTCTTTAGTATTAGCAAAATCTCACCTCCCTGGGAAAAATACCATCTTATGCACATATCCGTTCAGTTGAGCCTCGCTAAGCCTTTTCGATTTTGAAATGAAGATTTTGCTCTTACTCAGTGCTATAGCATCACAAGCAGGAGCTTTGTGGTATGAATGGGAGCTTAGAAATAAATAAAATTTAAATATCATTATATGGTTGTGACTGTAGAGAGAGTTTTTTCTGAGCCAAGACATTCTAGCCTTCTCGTATTTATTCAGCACCAATTTAAATATGTCCATATTTGCTTTTATACAGTGCAAATTTCTGCTAAAAGAGAGTAAGATACTTTTTTTTCTCTTTTTTTGTTACCCTTTCAGTCTTTAGTTAGGGCCCTCATTGAACTAATTTACCTGATTATTTACTTCTCTTGCAGTGATATAAAAGTTAATAATGACACTGTCATAATTCAAACAAAACATTAAAACATACATTGATAGATATAGCTGACAGACAGATGGCTAGATAGATGGATGATTTTATCCATCTCTGTTTGTATAGATATAAAAGTACATTTAGTGGCTGAGCACAGTAACTCACACCTGTAATCCCAGTGCTTTGGGCAGTTGAGGCGGGCAGATTACTGGAGCCCAGGAATGTGAGACCAGCTTGGGAAGCATGGCAAAATCCTGTCTCTACAAAATATACAAAAAGTAACCAAGCATGGCAGTGTGCACCTGTGGGCCCAGCTACTCAGGTGACTGAGGATGGAGGATCATTCGAGCCTGGGAGGTCAAGGCTGCAGTGAGGCATGATGGTGCCACTCCACTGTACTCCAGCCTGATCAAGACCCCATCTCAAAAAAAAAAAAAAAAAAATCAAATAAATAAAGTACATTTAGTTTATCTCCACCTGATCACAGTTGACTCTAACCTTATATTGAAGACAGAGTCCACGACACAAACAATATTTATCTGTGACAAAAATACAATCTTCCCTTTTGATTTTGCTCTCCCTAGACTATGTGGCCAGAGTTGCCTCAAATTTGAGGGAAAATCTCAACGTAATTGACTGACAAGGTAGTATATCAACTTCATAATCGCTATCCACTCTCTCACCTTGAACACCACTGCAATTGTTCCTATTACTGGCTCCAAGATCCACCCTCTCATGTATGTTTCCTTCTGTAACCGTGGCCTCCTGAGAAATCCTAAAATAACAAAGCTAAAATAGAGCTGAGTCTGCAGGCTGAATCTGAAGAAATGCTAAAGACACTACCTTGATTTTCCAGTTTTGTGGAAGCAAGAAAAATGGTCTCAAGCCCAGATCAATGATGCAAAGTTTGAAAAGTTTAACTATTATTCTCTTTACTTGCTGGATTAAATTCCTATGGCTGCTACAATTACCATAAACTTAAAGCATCAGAAATGTGTTTTGTCACAATTCTGATACCAGTCACTGAGTTCATATATATCTTTACAACAATCCAAATCAAACTGATTAAAGGCCAAAATCCCTCCCCTGCCCTCTGCAACTAGTTCTAACTATCTATATTGGAAATTACCAAAGGGTTTGCCACGGACTGCTTTGACCCTAAAATGTTAATAGATAATAATGAGAAAAAATATGTCTCATGATGAAATCAGTTTGGGAAATCCAGGGTTAAATACCAATTTTATTCCAAGCCTACTGAGAGCCTTCAGTGGACTGACGGATGTTGAGGCTCCGCTGGAGAAGTTTGGTGTCTGTAGCGCGTTCCAGTTGTCGGTCCCATTTAGGGGGGATTAACCTCAGGAAGCAATGAGAGTGTATAGATAGTAGTTTGCAAAACACTTCACTAGACCACACAAATATTACAAAGTTGACATGGGAAGGTCGTATCTATAAAGGAATGCAAGATGTTAGAGAGCTGTAGCCATATTCTCCTGGGAGCTGCAGAGAAGGAGAATGGAGTCTAGAGAAAGTCTGAAATTATATCCTGACATCAGCTTTCCACTTCGTTCAATTTGATGCTCAGTGTATCTACTCAATTTTGTTTAAGCCACAACCTATTTTAACTTGGCATAGGTGGTGTTGACTCTCCGTAAACAACAAAAGTAATCAAATTCTAATCACTACCAATATTACAAAAAATATGTCCTACAGTATATCAATATATAGGACTAGATAAACACCTGAAAGAAAGTATTTTCTGAGTGATCTTTAGGGCAGCATGGCTGGTTTTTACTTTATGGTGCAAGAGAGGAGTAAAATGTTCAGCAGTCTTCTGTACCTCCAAACACAATCCATCTTAGGGCATACACAGCTGAGTAGAGCTGGTCCAATTAAAAAACTGTAGGAAAACCAATGAGTGACCTTTTTGTTATGCTTCCAGTGGCAAGATTTTGACTGTAAGATTATGTTGCTAATAAATACAGACAATAACAAAAATAAGTATGGAGCATTACAAACATAACAAAAATATTTTCCATACTAGTTTCTTAGATCACCTGGAATAAAGAAAAAAAAATCCAATAGGCTCTTTCAAAAAGACATTAATCCCTGAAGCACTTAGAACAATGGTCTTTGTAAGAAAGTGTCATTACAGCTCTTGTGCCTTAGGGGTGGATATGAACAGTGAAAATCACAGTAGAAGCACTCAGATGCATGGGGAAAAGAGAACAAGGAAAATGTGAGGATATTTTTATTCTATCCACACATTTCAAAAGAAAACAACCTGATAGCAAGGAGAAGACAGGGAACATCACTGAGTAACAGACAGGGCCAGCTGCATAATTTGCGAAGCCCAGAGCAAAATGAAAATGCAGGGCCCCTTGTTAGCAGCACTGACAAAAAGCTTTCTCCCCTCTTTCCAAGTTTTGTCTATTGACCTGCCACAGTGGGTTTTTGGGTTTTTTGGGGGTTTTTTTCTTGCTATTTAATGTTGCATAAGTCCAACTTTAACCTCTGACATATATACAGATCCTACTTGGGGGTGGGGTATAGGTCACAGGTGGTGTTGGGAGGGGCAGGGGAGCAGGTGCCTGAGAATCCATCCTGGGAAGAGTGAAAGAGACAGGAGGTGCAATCCCACCTGCACTGAGGCTTCAAGCCCCTAGCCCATACTCAATTGTCCAACTGTCAGACCTCACTTGCATAGCACAAATGGAAAGACTAAATTGTTCAGAATTTCAAGACAGCAATTGCATGTGGAGCATTTGGTATGGTTTGGCTGCGTCGCCACCAAAATCTCATCTCAAATTGTAATCCCCACATGTTGAGGGATGGACCTGGTGGGAGGTGATTGGATCACAGTGGTGGTTTCCCCCATGCTGTTCTCATTATAGCGAGTGAGTTCTCATGAGATCTGGTTGTATGATAAGTGTCTGGTGCTTCCCACCCCCGTCTCCTGCTGCCATGTAAGAAGTGCCTTGCTTCCCATTCGCCTTCCACCATGACCATAAGTTTCCTGAGGCCTCCTCAGCCATACAAAACTGTGAGTCAATTAAACCTCTTTTGCTTATAAATTACTCAGTCTCAGGTACTATCTTTATAGCAGTGTGAAAATAGACTAATACAGCATTAAGCCCTAAGTGCTGTGAGCTGTACTGGTGGCATGTCCATGAAGCCCATCTTGATAACAGAGGAGGGTCAGAGCCCAGGGCATATGAACTGATTAAATGATGATAAACTAGAACCAAAGGCACTGGTGGAAATGGCTCCTCTGGCACCCCAAGTCCTCCTTTCCATATTTTACCTTATTCTGCTAAGCTGCTGGGTCAAGACAAATGAGATTTAACCAAATCTGCAGTGAAAGTGAGACTTTCTGGGAAGTGCTTTGAATTGGTTCATGTTTATTATTCCTGACATATTTAATTAGCAGCTTTGCTGTCACTGGATATTAAAATGTTTAGGAAATAAATATATTTTTCTTTCTCAGTTTCTATCTATTACTCAAGCCAAATTTACTTTTTCAGTCACTGTACTGCCATGGAGATCCACAAATCTTAATCTAATTTCCATTAAATTTAATTCCCCACTACTTGCAAGTTCATTGTTAAAAAAGAAGTAGAAGAAGGCGGTGGCCAGGCGTGGTGGCTCGCGCATGTAATCTCTGTACTTTGAGAGGCTGAGGTGGGAGGATCACTCGAGCCCAGGAGTTTGAGACCAGCCTGGGCACTATAGTGAGACCCTGTCTCTATTTCAAAAACAAAAATTATTTTTAAAAAAGAAGAAGATGTAGTAGAATTATGTATATGTTCTATGATAAGGTAATTGGAATAATTTTGCCTGGTTATCTTGTAATATCTGCTGAAGTTATCTAACAAGATTTTTCTATATTGCTGAATTCATTTCTTCCATTTGGTAAAAATTCACCATACAGTGATTGAGACCCATCAATTTCACAAAGATTGCCGTTAATTATTTTTTTAATTGAAAGTTTTCTTTGCCAAAGTCAGAGAATCTGGAGCACATTAAATAAGTCATCAAAAGATTAAGTCCTCAAAGCTAGAGGAGACTGTCGGTAACAAAGGGTTGCTAATGAGAACAGCAAAGTTTTATTATAACTTCCTGCAATACTTTCAAAATTATGAAATAATTTATAATGTTCTGACAAGAGAATAATATAGCATCCAATGCAGTCTTATTAACTGGAAAGCATCTGATTTTTGAACAGATGTACTATCCCTTTTCAACCACCTCCAGGGACTAATTCAGAACCACAGGGTTTAATTTGAAGGAAAATGAGAGTACTTTTTTATTAATAATATCACAGTTTCAGCTTGCTCTGCTGCAATTTTGGGAAAAGGACAAAGAAAAATTGTGCTATTTGTATCCCAGCAGCAAAAACACCTGAAGCCTTCATAGGGCTTTTGTCTGTTATTATTTTCAACCCAACTGTAAAGATCCGGAAAGATCAACATAGTGTCTAAAGTGGATAAAAGCAGAGTGAAACTGAGTTTCTAATGGGGTGAACATTCAGCAAAACACAGGATTCATGATCTTTGCAGGTTCAGCTAATAACACAGGATTTCTACAAAGAAAAAGTAGAAATTGCACTCTTTAGAATGAGCTCTTCAGAGAAGCCTTAAATTGTTTCCTGTTAATTTCAACCAGAACAATCAGAGTAAACAGATTGTTGACTTACCTTTGGTAAGATGAGCACACCTATAAAGACAAATAAAGGTGAACTTCAGCTGCTAGTAGCTGTTTCTCAAAGAAAACATATGTTTATTGAACAGCTATGTCTCCTTAATCAACAGCATGAAAGAGATATTAGGTAGCCCTGATTATAAAGCACAACTTTAAAGCTTAATTATTCTTGCAGGGCTTCACATCCCCCAATTCTGACACGGAATCATTTATTAACTGTACTTTACCCTGTGGAATATATTACTCCAATGACTATACAAATGTTACAGAATTCTTCATGAAGGCCTATAAGATAACATTCCCTCAGACCCATGTATATAAAAAAAGAATATATTCTATTAAGAAAATTATTTCTTTTTATCCTGTGATCATTAAAGATCATGTAACACCATCATGAGTCATCATGAAAATGCAAATCAAAATCACAATGGGATACCACTTCACATCTACTAGGATAGCTAGAACCAAAAAGTTCAGCTAAGTGTTGAGAAATATGTGGAGAAATTGGACCCTAATACACTGCTGGTGGGAATATAAAATGGTGCAGCTCCTTTGGAAATCAGCCTGGCAACTCCTCAAATGATTAAACATAGAGTTACCATAGGATCCAGCAAGTCCACTCTTGGAGATGTACCCAAGAGAAACGAAGACATGCCATGTGCAAGTGTTTATGACATAATTATTCATATTAGCCAAAATCTGGAAACAAACTACATGTTTACATGTTAATGTATGGATAAACAAAATATATATGAATAATATAAAATATTATATATGAAGGAATAATGTAAAATATTATCCATCCATAAAAAAGAATGAAGTTCTGGTAACATGCTACAACATGGATAAACTTTGAAAACATTACGTTAAGTGAAGGAAGCCAGCCACAAAAAAGAATACATGCTTAATATTTCCATTTTATGTAAAATCCTAGAATAAGGAAATCTATAGAGACCAAAAATATATAAGTGGTTGCTTATTGCTGAGGAGTAGAGGATACTCAAGGATAGAGAGGAAAAGCCAGGTTGTGCAGGGTTTATTTTTGGGGTGATGAAAGCTCTAAAACTGACTACAGTGGTAAGTGTATGTATTTATGAATATACTAAAAACCACTGAATGATATACTTTAAATGTGTGAACTGTATGCTATGTGAATTCTATCTTAATGAAGCTGTTATTTAATTAAAAAGAAGAAAATCACAAAGCATATTTTAGCTCCTACTTTGAAGGAGTCAGAATCAAGGTTCTGCACAACTTTGGCAAAATGTATAAACTTTATAGATTGCTTTTTTACTTTTCTACTTCTATTTCAGGTTCAAGGGGCACATATAGAGTTTTGTAGGTAAATTGCATGTCACTGAGGCTTGTGTGTAAACGATCCTCTCACCAAGGTAGTCAGCATATTACCTGATTGGCAGCCTTCCAACACACGCCTCTCTCCCACCCTCCCTCCTCAACAGCCCCCAATGTCTATTGTTCCCATGTTTGTATCCATATGTGTTCAATGTTTAGCACTCCACTTATAAGTGAGAACATGTATCATTTGGTTTTCTGTTCCTGATTTAGTTCACTGAGAATAATGGCTTCCAGTTGCATTCATGTTGCTGCAAAGGACATGATTTCATTCTTTTGTATGACTGCATAGTACTCCATGGTGTATATATACCATATTTTCTTTACCCAGTCCACCCCAATGGGCATCTTGGTTGATTCCACATCTTTGCTATTGTGAATAGTGCTGCAATGAACATACATGTGCATTTGTCTTTTTGGTGGAACAATTTATTTTCCTTTAGGTATATACCCAGTGATGAGACTGCTGGGTCAAATAATAGTTCTGTTCTAAGTTCTTTGAGAAATCTCCAAACTGCTTTCCACAGTGGCTGAACTAATTTATGTTTCCGCCAGCAGTATATAAGCGTTCTCTTTTCCCCGCAACCTCGCCAGCATCTGCTATTTTTTGACTTTTTAATAATAGCCAGTCTGTCTGGTGTGAGGTGGCATCTCATTGTGGTTTTGATTTGCGTTTTCTCTAATGATTAGTAAAGAATATTTTTTCATATATTTGTTGGCTATGTGTGGGTCTTCTTTTCAAAAGTATCTGTTCATGTCCCTTGCCCATTTTTTTATTGGAGTTATTTGTTTTATGCTTGTTATTTTGCTTAAGTTCCTTACAGATTCTGGATATTAGGCCTTTGTCAGATGCATAGTCTGCAATTACTTTCTCCCATTCTGTAGGTTGTCTGTGTACTGTATTGATATTTTCTTTTGCTGTACAGAAGCTCTTTAGTTTAATTAGGTCTCACATGTCAATTTTTGTTTTTGTTGTAATTGTTTTGGTTTTGTTGTAATTGTAATTGTTGTAATTAGTCATACATTCTTTGCAAAGTACAATGTTCAGAATGGCATTTCCTAGGTTTTCTTCTAGAGTTTTTATTGTTTTAGGTTTTACATTTAACTATTTTTTTTTTTATGAGATGGAGTCTCACTCTGTCACCCAGGCTGGAGTGCAGTGGCCGGATCTCGGCTCACTGCAAGTTCCGCCTTCCGGGTTTACGCCATTCTCCTGCCTCAGCCTCCTGAGTAGCTGGGACTACAGGTGCCCACCACCTCGCCCAGCTAGTTTTTTTGTATTTTTTTAGTAGAGACGGGGTTTCACCGTGTTAGCCAGGATAGTCTCGATCTCCTGACCTCATGATCCGCCCATCTCAGCCTCCCAAAGTGTTGGGATTACAGGCTTGAGCCACCGCGCCCGGCCTTAAGTCTTTAATTTTGTCTTTATTTTTGTATATGATGAAAGGAAGGGGTCCACTTTCAATCTTCTGCATATAGCTAGCCAATTATCCCAGCACCATTTATTGAATAGGGAATTCTTTCCCCATTGTTTGTTATTGTCAGCTTTGTCAAAGATCAGGTGGTTGTAGGTGTGTGGCTTTATCTCTAGGTTCTCTATCCTGTTCTATGGGTCTGTATGTCTGTTTTTATACCAGTACCATGATGTTTTGGTACTGTAGCACTGTAGTATAGTTTGAAGTCGAGTAGTGTGACACCTCTAGCTTCGCTCTTTTTGCTTAGGATTGTTTTGGTGATTCGGGCTTGTTTTTGGTTCCATATGAATTTTAAAATAGTTTTTTCTAATTACGTGAAAAGTGTCATTGGCAGTTTGATAGAAATAGCATTGAATCTATAAATTGCTTTAAGCAGTGTGGCCATTTTATCAATATTACTTTTTACATTTGTTTGTATCATCTCTGATTTCTTTCAGCAGTATTCTGTAATTCTCATTGTAGAGACTTTTTAACACCTTGGCAAGCTGCATTTCTAGCTATTTTATTCTTTTGTGGCTATTGCAACTGAGACTGTGTTCTTGATTTGGCTCTGAGCTTGAACTTTATTGGTGTATAGAAATGCTACTGATTTTTGAACACTGATTTTATATTCTGAAACTTTGTTGAAGTCATTTATCAGTTCTAGAATCCTTCTGGCAGAGTCTATGAGGTTTTCTAGGTATATAATCATACTGTCCGCAGAGAGAGATAGTTTGACTTGCTCTCCTCCTATTTGGATGACCTTTATTCCTTTCTCTTGCCCAATTGCTTTGGCTAGGATTTCCGGTACTATTTTGAAACGAAGTGGTGAAATTGGACATCCTTGTGTTATTCCAACTTTCAAGGGGAATGCTTACAGCTTTTGCCCATTCAGTATGATGTTGGCTGTGGTTTTCTCTTAGATGGCTCTGATGATTTTGAGGAATGCTCCTTTGATGCCTAATCTGTTGAGAGTTTTTAACATGAAGGGATGCTGAATTTTATTGAATGCCCTTTCTATGCCTCTTGAGAAGATCATGTGATTTTTGTTGTTAATTCTGTTTATGTGATGAATCACATTTATTGATTCGTATATGTTCAACCAACCTTGCATCTCAGGTATAAAGCCTACTTGATCATAATAAATTAACTGTTTGATGTGCTGCTGTATTCAGTTTGCTGGTATTTTGTTGAAGATTTTGTATCTATGTTCATCAGTGATATCAGCCCAAAGTTTTCCTTTTTTGTTGTGTCTCTGCCAGGTTTTGGTATCAGAATAATGCTGGTTTCATAGAATGAGTTAGGGAGGAGTCCCTCCTCCTCCATTTTTTGGAATAATTTCAGTAGGATTTCACATCTGGTACAATTCAGCTGTAAATACATCTGGTCCAGGGCTTTTTCTTTTTAGTAGGCTTTTTACTACTGATTCAGTTTTGGAATTTATTGTTGGTTGACTGAGGATTTTAATTTCCTCTTGTTTCAATCTTGGGAAAGACTGAAAGAATTTACTCATTTCAAGAATTTATTCATTTCTTCTAGGTTTTCTAGTTTGGGTGCATAGCAGTAATAGTCGCTGGTAGTTTTTTATTTTTAAAATTTCTGAGGGGTCGGCTGTAATGTCACCTTTGTTGTTTTGTTGTTTCTGTACTTATTTGGATTTTCTCTCTTTTTTACTTATTAATCTAGCTAGTGGTCTATCAATTGTGTTTAATCTTTTGAAGAACAAATTTTTGGTCCCATTGATCTTTTGTACAGATTTTTGTGTCTCAATATATCATTCAGTTCAACTCTGATTTTGATTATTTCTTCCTTATGATAGTTTTATGGCTGGTTTGCTCTTGTTTTCTAGTTTCTTTAGGTGCAGCATTAGGTTGTTATTTTGAGATTTTTCTAACTTCTTGATATAGGTGTTTAGTGCTATAAACTTTCCTCTTTAACACTGCTGTAACTGTGTCCCAAAGATTCTGTTATGCCGTGTCTCTGCTTACATTTGATTTCAAAGAACATTTTTATTTCTCCCTCAAATACTGTTTTTTATCCAAAAGTCATTTAGGAGCAGGTTGTTTAACTTCCATGTAATTATATGGGTTTGATAGATCTCTTTGGTATTGATTTCTGTTTTTATTGTGCTGTGGTCTAACAGTGTGGTTAATATGATTTCAATTCTTTTGAATTTGTTGAGAATTGCTTCGTGGCCAAACATGTGATTAACATTAGACTTTGTGCTGTGTGGAGATAAGAATGTATATTCTGTTGTTGTTGGGTGGAGTGTTCTGTAGTTGGTTATTAGGTCCAATGAGTCAAGTGTCAAGTTTCAGTCCAGAATGTCTTTGTTATTTTTGTGCCTCAAGATCTAACACTGTCAGTGGGATATTAAAATGCCCCACTATTACTGGGTGGTTGTCTAAATCTGTTCATAAATCTATAAGAACTTGTTTTATGAATCTAAGCACTTCAATATTGGGTGTACATATATATTTGGGATAGTTAATCTTGTTGGATTGAGCCCTTTATCATTATATAATTCTCTTCTTTTTCCTTTTTCATTACTGTTGGCTTAAAGTTGGTTTTATCTGACATAAGAATAGCAAGCCCTGTACCTTTTTGTAACCTGTTTGCTCTATAAATCTTTCTCCATCCCTTTACTTTGAGTCTAGGGGTGTCATTACTCGTGAGATGGGTCTCGAAGAGAGGGTCTTGCTTGTATATTCAACTCGCCACTGTATACCTTAGCCAATTTACATTCAGAATCAATATTGAGATGTTAGATTTTGATCCTGTTATCATACTGTTAGACGATTGTTATGTAGACTTGATTGCATAGTTGCTTCATAGTGTTAATGAGCTATACACATCAGTGTGTTTTTGTGGTGGCAATTATTTTATTATTCTTTCATTTCCGTGTTTAGCACTCCTTTTAAGACTTCTTGTCAGGTAGTGCTCATGGTAATAAATTTCCTCAGCATTTGCTTCTCTGAAAAGGATTTCCTCTCTCCCTCGATTATGAAGCTTAGTTTGACAGAATATGAAATGTCTTCTATTTAAAGATGTTAAAAGCAGGCCCCCAATCTCTTCTGGCTCGTAAGGTTTCTGCTGAAAGATCTGTTGTTAGCCTGATGTCATTCCCTTTGTGGGTAACCTGCCCCTTCTTTCCAGCTGCCTTTAAGATTTTTTCTTTGCATTGACCTTGGAAAATGGTGACTATGTATCTCGGGGATGGTTATCTTACATAGTATCTCACATGGGTTCTCTGAATTTCTTGAATTTGCATGTCAATCTCTCTAGTGACACTGGGGAAAATTTTGTAAATTATATCCTCAAATATGTTTTCCAAATTGGTTACTCTCTCTTCTTCTCTTTCAGAAATGCAAATGAGTGACAGGTTTGGTCTCTTTATATAATCCCATATTTCTTGGAGGTTTTGTTCATTTTTTGAAATTAATTTTTCTTTATTTTTGTCTGCCTGTGTTGCTTCAGAGAAGTGGTCTTCGAGCTCTGAGATTCTTTCCTCAGCTTGGTCTACCCTGTTGGTAATGCTTACAATTGTATTTTGAAGGTTCTTTCTCATTCGTGAATGCTGATGTTCCTTTATCCTTTGGAATTGCTGTCCTGTGGGTGGGCTTTTTGCTTTTACAATCTTTATTGACCTTGAGAGTCTAACTGTAGTGCAAGTTGGGTATAGTTGAATGGCTTCCTTTCCAATGCTTGGAGAGAAGCAAAGCTCAGCTCTGCACTCCTGGCCTGTGTGCTCTAATCCAGGGTGGCTGGGACTGGGTCCATGGCTCTGTCTTCTGGTCCCCCAAGGTCAAGCCCCAGCTGAGCTGGAAGGGCCAAGGTACTCCCAGACTGCCGGCAACAGCACTTCATAGGGAACAACAGGGAAGGGCCATGGACATAAGTGCTCCAGCAGGGACAGCAGGAGTGCAGCAGACGGGAGGCAGTCCAGCAGGGGTGCCACAGGCAAACGTGCTTTGGAGGATGGTGGTGGGGTTGCAGGCAAACATATTCCAGTGGGAGGCTGTCAGCAAATGTGCTCAGTGGGGTAGCGGGGGCCGCTGCTGAAAGCACAATGGCGGTGGCTGTTGGCAAAAGCATTCCAGCAGGGTAGCAGAGACCACAATGGATGTGTCCCAGCATGTTCAGGCAGGGACTCTGGCAGGGGCTGGCATGCACATTACACTCATCCCTGTCCCATGGGAAACAGCCCTGCTTTCTCCAGGTCAGGCAGATTACATAGGTCAGAGCCGCCCATTCCTTTAGAGCTGTTCAGGGCCTGGAATTTGTCCCAGCACTCAGCAACCCCATGCGTGGTTCCCAGCTTCCTCCACCTTCACTCCTGGCATCTGCACCATCTCTACACCCTCTCTCAGTGTGTTCTCTCAGATGATCTGTTTGGAGTATGCCCATCTACTCAACATTGTGGTCTGTCTCGTGGAAGTGTCTAGCCAGCCATCTTACCCAGGTCCCTAGATTTTTAAAACAGTTATTTTAACCTAGCTTCATCTTCCATTTCCTAACCCTTATACTTCCATCTCTCCTCTCACAAACCCGTTAAGCCTAATGTTTTCACTTACTTATTTTGCATCTAATTATTCTCTAGATAAACTTGTACACTGCCTCATTTTTCTCTCTGGAATGATGTGTACTATTAATTGTTAATTAAACTTGTTATTATTAATTTAATTAAGCTTTGTTCTTTTAACCAGTTGGTTTGGGCAAACCTGGTCTTATAGTAACAATATATACCAGATTTGAAATTTCTTTTTCAAGGAGAGAAAAATAAAAATGTATGTAAAAATTTAATTTGTTGAGTTTCACCTATTTGAAAAATCTCATCTTCATTTAATTACAGAGCAATGTTTTACCTTTTGTGGCTTATTTTTTAAGAAACTGGTTAAGTCTGTGCTATTTCAGGGATTTCTTTATATCTGAAACAGAAGGACTGAAGAACTGTCAAAAGTATTTATCTGAAAGCAACTGATAGATTGCTTAAACTACTGTTATTTTTGCTGTGTTATTTCACACATTCATTTTTAGCAGGCAATGCAAAATGAGCACAGCCTTCTTAAAATCAGTTTTCTTTCATTCTAAAAGTATTGTGTAAAGTTAACCATACCCTTCAAGTAAATGTATAGTGTATAAAACTTCAATGAAAGACAGATTGACACAATCCAGTCCTTTCTTAAAGAAAATAAATGTTACTCAAGGATATTTTAGTCAAAAATGTGAACCTACTCATTGCCACACATCAGTTATTGAAAATCAGACATCCCTTCCAGGATTCTGGCAGAAAGCAGGAAAATCTATGAACTTCACAAAAGTAAACAGGAACAAAACAATATTTATTATCATATTTTCTTTAGTTTGTCGATTTCAGTCTCATATCTAATTTCATAAAAGCATGATGCAGAGATTCTCCTGAAAAAAAAAGTAATTGATCCTAGTTACTAAGTTAGACGGCACACTTATAATTTTGATTTTTCACCCTATCATAGTAAAGCTTTTAATATCACTCAGTCACTTGTGCAAAAAATCTTAACACTATCAAAAATCCAGTTAACACACTCCCTCTGCTGGTTAACAGCTGTCTTCCTCAAGCTTAAGGACATCCTAGCTCATCATCTCTTCCTTGAATATATGGTTCCCTGACACACAGATTTCCTATGTTATACTTCTTTTTAAAGAACCAAGTTACTAATTCAGCTATGAATGAACAGGTAAATAAAAACTTCTTTAAAAATAGATTTTTTTTGAATGGCTTATTACTGAACTAATGCTAACTACAAAACCTTCCTTCTTTCTAAATTCAAACCGTTTTTGAGAAATTTGATAGCACTGAATATATTTTTACCCTCCTCTCTTTTATCCTTCAAATTAATCTGGTGAAAAATACTATTTTTTCTTCATTTACAATGATCACTTCTAAAAATGGTTACTACAGTTTTACTGCTTCTTAAGATAGCTAACTACATATCCTTTGATATCATAGAATACTTCCTAAAATATTTGGAACATTAAATGTAAAAATTAAAATGCACACAAAAAAGTATTAATTGCATTCTATCTATTCAAAAGACTCATTGTCAGCTAATTAATGTACAATATCTTTCTTTTATTGCTTTAATCTCCATCCTGACAACTGCCTTCCCAGTCTAGGTCACAATATTCCTCCATTTCTAGTTCTTTCCTGGCTCTGATGCTTATAATTACACCAATACAAGGAAAGTTTCCCCAAACCAGGAAAATGTCCCTAAACCAAGATAATAATCTCACTTCCTTGCCCATAAATCTATAGTCATTTTGAAAAAGAAAGAAAGAAAAAAACACATATAGTTTATTTTCTCCATTTGCTTTTAAGGAAGCTGTAAATCCCCTAAAATTAGTTACAAAATTTTGCCTCTTTATATATGTGTATACATGTGTATATCCTTCCTCTGGAGAAAGGGTTGCATGGACTTCATTCAGTTATCAAAAAAATTAACGACACCCCTCCAAAATATGAGAACTTATTTCTTGGCCGGGCACGGTGGCTCACACCTGTAATCCCAGCACTTTGGGAGGCTGAGGTGGGTGGATCATGAGGTCAGGAGATCAAGACCATCCTGGCTAATACGGTGAAACCCTGTCTCTACTAAAAATACAAAAACAAAATTAACCGGGCGCGGTGGTGGGCGCCTGTAGTCCCAGGTACTTGGGAGGCTGAGGCGGGAGAATGGTGTGAACCCAGGAAGTGGAGCTTGCAGTAAGTGCAGATCACGCCACTGCACTCTAGCCTGGGCGACAGGGCAAGACTCTGTCTCAAAAAAAAAAAAAAAAAAAAAAAAAAAAAAAAAAAAAAACCACCTTATTTCTGTGTCTGCATATACCTTGCCCTGCTACACATACAGGTGATGTATATCCTTATTGGATAGGTCCAATATCCTTATTGGATCTATGCTCTGCTAAGTCCTATGCCTGGAATGGCCTCCCCTTCCACACTCATCTAGCAAAGTCTGTCCTTCCTTCAGGACACAGTAAAGTAACACCTTCTCCATGATGCTTACCCCAACTACTCTAGCCCATATTGGACGCTATACTTTCTGAAGTCCTATTACACTTTAAACAATGGCACTTTATTTTAGCACTTAATCATTCTCTAATTATTTTCCAATTATGATCTAATAACAATTTCCTAATATTTATTTCATAAGTATTGATTTTATTTCCCCAACTAGACTGCACATATCTTCTTCGTATCCCTTAGTATGTCTTTTTCATTCATTTGGTTGTGAGTTTCCTATGGGAATTCCCATAGGAATTTCCTATACGAATTCCCATAGGAATTTCCTATACCCATTCCCAATGTCCAGCAACACACCTAGCACAGAGATTCCCTAAATGTTTGATGAATAACTATAAACTCTCTGAAGGAAACTGATACGGTTTGGCTGTGTCTCCACCCAAATCTCTTGAATTGTAGCTACCATAATTCCTACATGTTGTGGGATGGACCCACTGGGAGTCAATTGAATAATGGGGCTTCCCCCATAGTGTTCTCGTGGTAGTGAGTAAGTCTCACAAGATCTGATGGTTTTATGAGAGGTTTCCCTTTTCGCTTGGCTCTTATTTTCTCTCTTGCTTGTGACCATGTGAGATGTGCCTTTTGTCTTCCATCATGATTGTGAGGCCTCCCCAGCCACGTGGGGCTGGGACTGTGAGTCCATTAAACCTCTTTTTTTTTTTTAATAATTACCCAGTGTCAGGTATGTCTGTATCAGCAGGGTGAAAACAGACTAATACAGAGAAAAACATCTCATTATTATGCTTCCTTCAATTTACAGGTATTCAAATAATATTTATGGATTTAAAAAAGATTTTGTTAAAATACTCACAATCTAAGCTTTTCCTTACTTGGAAAATAAAACAAGAGGATATGCCACAGCATGTCTTGGAAGTTATAAGCACTAAATACTTCAGTCTCTAAGGAAGATGCATAGTTCCCTACAAAATATTTATAATTATACAGGAAAAGAAATGGACAAAAGTAAACCCAAAATCTTAGTTTTATGGGGATAACATCCATATTTTCCATACATGATGTCAGAGCCTGATGGTAAGTTTTCCTATTACAAGATATAAAGTAATGTCTCATTACATGGTTTTCTCTTTGGCCTCAATGCAACAGTTTACTGTCTCATTAGAGGCTATCCAATATAACAAAATTTTTGCATTAAAAAGATACAGAGGTGAAACAAAAAAGGCAGAATGCAAAATACCTCAGTTCAAGTTCAAAAACTTGAATGCATTAATGAAAAACAAAATAAACTAGTTGTTCTCAAGCCTGAACACCATTCAAATTAACTGGAAAACTTTCAGAAAAAATACACATACCAGGATCCCAACCCCAGACTTAATTACCGTAAGGTGAGGTTTACATATTTTAAAGCTCCTCAAGTAATTATTTTTATGTGTATAATTTCAACATTTATTTTAGATTCAGGGGGTGCATGTGCAAGTTTCTTATATGTGTGTATTGTGTGATGCTGAGGTTTGGGGTACAATTGATCTTGTCATCCAGACGGTAAGCATAATACTCAACAGATAGCTTTTCAACTCTTCTCCCTCCCACTCCCACATCTAGGAGTCCCCCATATCTAATGTTGCCATCTTTATGTCCATGTGTATCCAACATTAAGTTCCCACTTACAAGTGAGAATATGCATTATTTGTTCCTATGTAAATTACATGTTCCTATGTAAATTTACTTAGGATAACAGCCTTTGACTGCACCTATGTTACTGCAAAGGACAGGATTTCATCCTTTTTTATGGCTGCATTGTATTCCATGTGTACATGTACCACCTTTTCTTTACCTACCCCTGATGGACATCTAGGTTGACTCTATGTCTCTGTTCTTGTGAATTGTGAATAGTATTGCATGTGCCTTCTTGGTAGAATAATTGATTTTCCATTGGATATATACTCAGTAATAAGACTGACCCTTATTACTCAGTAATAAGGGTCAAATGATAGTTCTATTTTAAGTGCTTTGTGAAATCTCCAAACTGCTTTCCACAGTGGCTGAACTAATTTACATTCCCACCAGCAACATACAAGCATTCCCTATTCTCTGCAGCCCCACTAGCAAAATCATTGTACAAAAATCAGCAGCATTTCTATACACCAATAACCTTCAAGCTGAGAGCCAAATAAAGAATGCAATCTCATTTACAATAGCCCCCAAAAAATAAAGTACCTAGCAATACATCTAACCAAGGAGGTGAAAGATCTCTACAAGGAGAACTACAAAACACTGCTGAAAGAAATCACAGATGACCCAATAATTGTAACCTAAGGTTAGATTTGAGAACCTCTGCCATGAATTTAATGAAAATTGTATCTCAACAGTGTTTTCTGGGATAAATAATATAACATAATAAACTTTAAATTCTGTAATATATATTCCAGACATGAATGAGAAAAATGAGGGAGGGAGTTATCAAGGGAAACAGGGAAAGGAAAGACTAGAGGAATCACAGAGGAAGAGAAAGGTAAGAGAGATATGATACGGTAAAACTCAACCTTAGCCATCCTCAGATCAACAATTAGAAAAAAAATATTGCTCTAGAATTTTACAGGCTCCCAGATATTAGTTAGCAGGATACTGGCCCTTCCAAAGATCATTTAATTAAATTGTCTCATAAGTCCTTTCTTCCAAAGTCCCTTGATATTCACATGTGGTTCTCAAATATAGCTGATAACGGATGCAATTCAGATTTTTCTTTTAACTATAATTTTCCTATTCGACTCCATAGGATTCTGATTCAATAAAACCACCATGGGGTTCAAAAGTTTATTTCATAATAAGTTTTCCAGGGATGTTACCATCAGGATGACTGATCTAGATTATTAGGTAATGAACTCCTTGAGGGTAAGATCATGCCCACTTCAGGGTTTCTCAAGTACAGCACACTAAAATGTTAATGCAACCCTACTGTATTAGTCTGTTTTCACACTGCTGATAAAGACATACTGAGACTGGACAATTTACAAAAGAGGTTTAATGGACTTACAGTTCCACATAGCTGGGGAGGCCTCACAATCATAGCGGAAAGCAAGGAGGAGCAAAGTCACATCTTACATGGATGGCAGCAGGCAAAGAGAGAGAGCTTGTGCAGGGAAACTCCTGTTTTTAAAACCATCAGGTTTTGTGAGACTTATTCACTATCATAAGAACAGCACAGGAAAGACCTGCCCCCGTGATTCAATCACCTCCAATTGGGTCGCTCCCACAACACATGGGAATAAAAGGTGAGATTTGGGTGGGGACACAGCCAAACCATATAACCAACCATGTCATCTACTTAGCAAATCAGATTTTTGAAACAGGGGAGGGTGTCTTGAGATTGTGTATTTTTAACAAGCATTTCCAAGGGATTCTATGATTAGGGAAGTTTTGGAAACACTGAACTAGGGGGAAATAAATGCAATCTAGGAATAACCAAATAATATTTAGACCAATAAATACACAGAAGCAGTTAGTTAATGTAGATTGAAAGGGATGAAAATAGTGCCTCAGATGTAAAAAACAAGGAAGACACTATTTCACCAGAGCATATGGGAGAGTAGTTAAGAAGCATAGCTTTTAATACTAATCATTCTCATTAAATCTGCTTATTCCTTCCACTTCAATTAATGATTTGAACTGGCTAACAATAAAACCACAAATATACTGATATCAAATAAAACAAAAATGCCAATTTATAAAGATGGAAGGTAGAAATTACATCCAGAAAACTCTGACTAATGAACACTACCACAACTGAACTCAAAGCTTTGCCCTGAGCTTCCTAGCAGCCTAAGCAAAGGGTAATATGATATGTTACACAACTCTTATTGTCTAGTAGAAGAAATCACACCAGTTCATCAAGAGAAACAAATATTTTTTAAACCTGTGTGTTAGAAAAAATTTGTCCCAAGGGTCTTAATAGAAGGAACATTGAAAAGGTAATGGGCCATGACCTCTAAAGCAATAAAGAACAAAGAATGTCATTCAACATATGGCTATTTTTTATATCCAAGCCTTAGTAAAAACAAAGGTCACAATGATTTTGTAATGCTATAAGGACTTCTGGTAACTTCCTCCAACAGAATAATGATTAATATCACCTAATAACTCAAGAAATCTTAAGAATTAAGTTCATTAAGCCTGTAGTTTCCGAAATTAATTTTTCTGCTAAGAAATGGAAGTTCCTATACTGCTAGAACCTCTGAATTGGGACCAGGAAACTATATGTAGAACAAATGATTCTCAGATGATGGTGGAGGCACCACCTCCTAGAAATGTCAGTCAAAAGTCAGTTGCTGGCTGGGTACGGTGGCGTACATCTATAATCCCAGCACTTTGGGAGGCTGAAGTGGGTGGATCATGAGGTCAGATCGAGACCATCCTGGCTAACACGGTGAAACCCTGTCTCTACTAAAAATACAAAAAAAATTAGCTGGGGGTGGTGGCTGGCACCTATAGTCCCAGCTACTTGGGAGGCTGAGGCAGGAGAATGGTGTGAACCCAGGAGGCAGAACTTGTAGTGATCTGAGATCGTGCCACTGTACTCTAGCCTGGGTGACAAAGCAAGACTCCATGACAAAAAAAAAAAAAGTTGCTGCTGCTTCAGTTGCTCTGTTTCGAGACAGCAGAAACTAGCAAGGGACTGGCAGGTACACAGTTGAAGGTAAGAGGAACCATGGTCTCTGGGATCAGTTTGTCCAAGTGCGGCCCATTCCCTTTGGTAGCTTGCTAGAAATGCATATTCCTTTGACCCACCCCAGAGCTGAGGACTCCTTCTCAGTAGTGGAATAGAGGAATCTGTATTTTAAGTAATACAATTGCACAATAAAGTTTGAAAACCTCTATACTAGCTATTGACCATATTAATGGAGAAGAAGGAATAAAAAGATAACTTAATATGAAAAGTGACATTCCTGGCCAGGCACAGCGGCTCATGTCTGTAATCCCAGCAATTTGGGAGGCCAAGGCAGGTGGATCACCTTAGGTCAGGAGTTTGAGACCCTCCTGGCCAACATGGTGAAACCTCTTCTCTACCAAAAATACAAAAATTGGCTGGGTATGATGGTACACACCTGAAATTCCAGCTACTCAGGAGGCTGAGGCAGGATAATCGCTTGAACCCAGGAGACAGAGGTTGTAGTGAGCCCAGATCACACCACTGCACTCCAGCCTGGGAGACAGAGCAAGATTGTCTCAAAAAAAAAAAAAAAAAAAAAAAGAAAGAAAACAAAGAAAAGAAAAGTGGCATTCCCGACTTGAAATATAACTATGGGGGAGGCCTGCTGGAGGAGTTTTCACAAGGAAAGCCAAGATCTCTTAGCAATTTCAATTGTTTCAGCCCTCAAACCAGAAATCAACGGAAAGTTGCATCATGCATGATGAATAATTAGTTTCCAGCACCTTTCAGCTCCAGGAAATGTCCTAATATAGTATCAACTGGCATCCCAGACCTGTGCTTCCAAATTTAATCATCCTTCCTCAGAAATCCTTCTTAACACCAGAGCCAGAAGAGACTTTTTAGTTCATCTAATTAAATTTTCTCAGTTAAAAAAAAAAAAATCTGAAGGTAAGGTCATGCCCAAGGTGACACAGCTAATTTTGGCACATAGAGCTCAAAACATCAGGTCCCTAATACTACCATAGCCAGTTATTTCTATTACAGACTTGCTAATTCAAATTAAAGTTATTGGTTTTTTAATGAAAGGCAGAACCTAGGGGTTATGAAAGCAAGAACTTAATTCTTTTAATATGCTACTTTTTATATACTAGGAAGATACTGGCCTGTCCCCCTTAAATGTTAATTTTTTAAGGGAGGGGATGGGACTTGGCTTAATACTAGCTTTGATTTTGGTTTTTGTTTGCTGTTTGTCATGTTGTGTTTTGGTTTCAGCGATAATATATTTGCTGATCCAGCCAATATCTTTACCCAGACTCCACATTTATCAGTTTACCACTTTGAATGGGAGTGAAATACAGGCCTTTGAAAAAACTGACCCTAAAGGGCTTCTTGTTGATCCGGAGTACTGCCTTGACATTTGTGGTATAACGTTATAAAAGTCCGGATGCCTCTGCATCAAGCAGAAACCTACCCCATGGTAAAAAGAGCTCCTTCCTGAGATTTTCTAAAAATACTTCCCAGCCTTCCTGGTGTGAATTAATCCTGCCTATAAATGAGTTTAGCCCAAATAACCTAAATATAGATCTAACCCTGAAATGATACATTTTGATCTTATATTCAATACTAACTCAGAAAGAAATAACACTTTTTCACTAGAGTTTTTATCTACTACTGTGTTATTCAGAAGCCTTCCTAATGATCTACAAATCTGCTTCTAAAAAGATGCTTTCGAAGTGAAAACCTCAAAGTAAACACTAATTATTTTTCTGAAACTTTTCATGAGTATATATATGTATGTATATACACTTTTTCTTTTTCCTTCAACTTACATTTATCTGTGCATCAGCCTTGTTAGAGGTTGATTGGAGTGGTCTTAAAAGCCTACTAGTGGAAGCTCTGAGTAAGAGAAAAGATTAGCACACATCTCGAGAAAACAGGCTTAGCAAACAACTCCTGCACTTACCAGAGGCTGGGAAACTCTGATGGGAAATGCTGTTTTACCTGAGATCCTATTCCGGGAAAGAAAGTGTTTACTAAAACTTAATGCAACTAACGCTGTGAATAGATGTGCCTTGTTTAGATTTGTGGAATTTTTAAAAAGTTATCAAATGGGACAATCATAAAGAACAAATTCCACCCAAAAAAAAGTTGAAGTTTGGTGTAATTTCTATCGTCATGATGCAACATTTGTAAACTACTATAGATGCAACATTTGTAAACTACGATAGGTAGAGATATTCTTAAGAATTTTCATTGATTATGATTACATTTTTAAAAGACCCCTTACACTTCAGGAGATATAGCCAAAATAGAAGCTTTTCATCTATTGGCCATACAATGCACATCAATTAATTATTTACTAGATGGAATGCATTGTTTTCTGTACCACCAATTGGAAATAATTCTTTGTATTCATTCAAACATTTCCTGTAAGTCTTCTTTGATTCTAAGATTCAGAATACAAATAATAATAATAATAATAATATTTGAGTTTATCCTCTCTGGAGTCTGTTGACATGTAAGAAAATAACTACAATTCTTTGTGGTAAGTGCTAGAAGATGTTTAAATGCAAACAAGCCTTTGAAATAATTGACTCCTTTCCTAGGATGAAAACAGATTTATTTCAAAGCCCTCTCCAAACTGAGGTTTATAGGATGAATATTTGTGCAACTCTGAGAAGGCCTTCCCAGCAAAGAAAATGCAAGACTATGGATGCAAAGGCAGGCTTTAGCGTGCTGAGATGACGATAAATATTTTGGTACGTGTGTTTGTGTGCATGTGTGTGTCTCTATGTTTGGAATGGGAATGGAAAGAGATTAGGGCAGAAAAATAGAAGCCAGATTCTAAAAGGGCTTATATGTTCAGTGCTCTATGCAATGGTCTTTTTCTAAAAATGTATTCCATAAGTGCTGGGAGTTACAGAGAATCAAAACTAAAAGAGTGGGTGAGTGGATGTGGGGACAAAGATAATGAAAAATATATACAGTATAGTTATCTGACTGTTACATGTGATAATCTGTAGAGTTTAACCAGAAATATGTCTCTGTTTCTGGAGTTAACATATCTGTGGACAGAGGTTTGAAGCAATTCTTAACTTTTAGAATCATAGTGAATTTATTATAAAACAATAAATTTTGGAATGTTTTAGGGCCAATATCTATGCTGTCTTGAAGTTAGTGTTTATGCTTTCACTGAATTTAGATGTTTCTATCCCTTTTTATCTGTAGTCTCTATCTCTGTTCCACATTTTTATCTTCTACATTCTGACTTCTACCCATGTCCAGCTGCAATGGGGCTTCAATGGGTCCTAAGCCATTACTCTTCCTTAGCAGCACGTAGAGACTTCTGTAAAGCAGCTCAGGTGCATGTCAACTGAACACCTGTCTAAAAATAAAATAAAAATACATAAATATGAATTGAGTGCTTTAAACACAGAACTATAAACATCCAATGCTAAAAACAGAACAGAAATATAAAAATGCAATTTGTAAGGGCTTTTCAAGGTCTAAGAGAAGTACTGCTCATAGAATATAGATTGATGAAAATATTGACTTCCAATCAGCCCAATCAGTCCACCATCAATTGTCTCACTTTCAAAGTATGAGGCTATCCAGAGCAATGAAGCATGAGAAAGAAATAAAAGTCATCCACATAGAAAGAGAGGAAGTCCAACTATCTCTTTTCAGAGAGATATAATTCTACGCTTAGAAAACCCCATCATCTCTGTCCAAAGGCTCCTAGAACTGATAAACAACTTAAGCAAAGTTTCAGGATACAATACCTAGTAATAAAGCTTACCAAGGGGGTAAAAAATCTCTACAATGAGAATTACAAAACACTGCTCAAAGAAACAGAGATGACACAAACAAATGGAAAAACATTCCATGTTCACGGAGAAGAAGAATCAATAATGTTAAAACGGCCATACTGCACAAAGCAACTTACAGATTCAATGCTATTCCTATCAAACTATCAACATCATTTTTCACAGAATTAGAAAACAAACTATTTTAAAATTCATATGGAACCAAAAAAGAGCCAGAACAGGCAAAACAGTCCTAAGCAAAAAGAGCAAAGCCGGAGGCATTACAGTACCTGACTTCAAACTATACTGTGAGGCTACAGTAACCAAAACAGCATGGTATGGTATAAAAACAAAAACAAAGGCCAATGGAATAGGTTAGAGAACCCAGAAATAAAGCTGCCCACCTAAAACCATCCGATTTTCAACAAAGTTGACACAAGCAAGCAATGGGGGAAACTCCTATTCAATAAATGGTGCTGAGATAACCAGCTAGCCATATGCAGAAGATTGAACTTGAACCACCCTTTCCTTTCACATACAAAAATCAACTCAAGATGGATTAAAGACTTAAATGTAAAACCTAAAACTATTTTTTTTAAAAGCCCTGGAAGAGAAGTTAGGAAATATCATTTTGGACATTGGCCTTGGCAAAGAATTTATGAGTAAGTCCTCAAAAACAATTGTAACAAATACAAAAGTTGACATGTGGGACCTAATTAAACCAAAGAGCTTCTGCACAGCAGGAGAAACTATCAAAAGAGTAAACAGAAAACCTATGGAATAGGAGAAAATATTTGCAAACTATGCATCCAACAAGTATTTAATATCCAGAATCTATAAGGAACTTAAACGAATCACAAGCAAAAAACAAACAACTGCATTACAAAATGGAAAGGGACATGAACAGATAGTTCTCAAAAGAAGACATGCATGTGGCCAATAAGCGTATGAAAAAGTGCTCAACGCTAATCATTAGAGAAATGCAAATAAAAACACAGTAAGTTACCATCTCCCACTAGTCAGAATGGCTATTATTAAAAGTCAAAAAATAGCAGATGCTAGACAGGCTGCAAAGAAAAATGAATGCTTATATACTGCTGATGGAAATGTAAATTAGCTCATCAGTGAAAAAAAGTAGTTTAGAGACGGGAAAGTTCTGTATAGTGCAGTCATCTTTCCTGACTCACGCTACTGCTGTTGTTTTATTTATTTATTTTTCTTGAGACAGAGTCTCACTCTGTAGACTATGCAAACTGGCATCACGTCAGAGTCACCTTCTATTATAACGACACAGGCACGTATATATTCATTGCATTCGTCTGCATTTGCTGAGGAGTGTTTTACCTCTGATTATGTTATCTAGTTTAGTGTATGTGCTATGTGGTGGTGTTTGAGAATTTCAAAGAACTTAAAACAGACTACCATGTGACCCAGCAATCCCATTACTGGGTATATACCCTGAATAATATAAATCATTGTACCATAAAGACACATGCATGGCATATGTTCATTGCAGCATTATTCACAATAGCAAATACATGGAATCAATCTAGATGCCTATCAACCTATCAATGACGGACTGAATAAAGCAAACATGGTACATATACACCATGGAATACTACTCAGCCATAAGAAAGAACAAAATCATGTCCTTTGCAGCAACATGGATGGAGCTGGAGGCCATTATCCTAATCTCAATAGTGCGAGAACAGAAAACCACATATTCTCACTTATAAGTGGGAGCTAAACATTGAGAACACTATGAACACAAAGACGGTAATGACAGACACTGGAGCCTACTTGTGGGTGAAGAGTGGAAGAAGGGGGAGGGAGGGAGGAGAGTGAAGATGGAAAAACTACGTATCAGATACTATGCTTATTTCCTGGGCGATAAAATAATCTGTACAGCAAACCCCCACAACACAAAATCTACCCATGTCATAAACCTGCATATGTATCCCCTAAGCCTAAAATAAAAATTGAAAACAAAAAGTGAGAGGCTATCATTCATGGTTGACTTCCAGGTGTGTGTTAAACTGAAGCAATTTGTCATTAGTCCACTAAAGAGGTTTGAAACTACATCTGATTATTACTTCATACTACGGCTATTGAACTGTCATTGGATGATTAAACAGGTTTAGAACCAATTTTGTTAGTTTACTGGCTGCCAGGAGCATAGAACAATCAGTCTTTTCCTCAAGTTTATCTAAAGACAAACCATATTCTAAGACTTTTGGCTCTATGACTTCCCAAATCACATCAGCATGGGCTAAAGACCCATAATCTCCTCTCATAGCTAAGGTGTCCTCTGCCAAGTTTCTGAAATGATTGCATTTCTTCCTGGCCATACAACTGATCAGAGTGGTAAGTAAACTTCAAGTGAAAGAAATAGCTCTAATTTAACACAAACTCCTCAAAGACAATTGAGCCATCCACTTGTCCCTGACACAAATCAGCACAAATGCCAAAAATATTGCCCCTTTAGCAGCAACTCTTGCTCCCTAACATCAAAAGATCACATCTTCTGCTACCACCTGGTCCACTTCGATGACTGCCCAACCCTTAGCTAAGCCTCCAACAAAAAGATAAATGGACTGTGGTTCAGCAAGTGTAGAAGAGGCTCAATACCAAAATCAGTAGGTCCCTCAAAAGGAAGGAGGCCATAAACCAGAGAGAAGTTCTAGAGAGATGTTCATCTCAGAATATCTGCTCTTTACAACCCTGATGGAATACCAGTGTTTGACTAAATTAGAGAAAGCATGGTGTTCTGCCTCATGCTCAGTCCTTGCGTATCCATCCTGAGTTCCAGCAGACCCTCTAAGTCTGGGTCCACCAAAAGACTCCTTTACAGTTACAACCCCTTAGTAGAAATTCCATTATAAAATACTGAGAATCTTAAGGCAGTATGTTGTCAAATAAGCTTTAGAGATTTAGAGGATTTTGGATCCTACCTTTCTATCATTTTCTGTCCATTCTTACATTATTAGTAGAAACAAATTCAGCTTCATAAACTGCTACTAGTTTATCTTGCCAATTAATAACCATTAAATGTTCTTGTAACTTAACAGTACAGGAGTCACCAATGTCATCAGTCAAAATAACCCATCATTTTGCCAAGTCAATGCATGGCTCGTCAGCCAAATGAATCCTCCACCACAGATCAGTATCCAAACCTATGGGTACGACGCTCGTCGGAACAGCTTTGTGCAAATGATACAGAGATCTCAACTAAATCCTGTAGGTGATATAAAAGCAGCACTGTAAAAAAATTACAGAAATGAAAGCCTAAGTTAAATTACTCTCAAGCCCATGATGTTCCTATAAGTCATTTGCAAAAGGCTAAGCAGGACTATGAGCATAACTACGCTCTATATAGTTATTCAAGTGAAATAGAAAGGCCATTTTCTGGCCTAAAGCAGCATATAATTAAACGGTAGAAAGTGAACGAACAAATTAAAAACTAGATACTACATAAAAAGAAAACCTAAGTATAGCTAATACAATTGCTCATCCTTCAGTTCTCAACTCAAATACCAGTTCTTCAGACAAGTTATCTTGACCACAATCAGTGTATTCTTGCTCTCAGAGAACTGTTATGACCTCCTTCATCTGGTATTCCCAGTTGTTGTTTTATGTACATGCAGGATTACTTGATTAATGTCTGCCCCTGCATTGGCCTGTAATCTCCATGCAGGTGGAACCCATGCCTGGTTTTTCTCACTATTGAACCCTCAATATCTAGTCTAATCCCAGCACCTAGTCATATTTCTCAATATATATTTATGAATAAATGATTGATGTAAAATGTCTCCATTATATTTTTATCACTAGTTATAACTCTGAAAAAGTATGGAAAAAATCCACTAGTGGACTAATATTAACTTATTAGGAAATCATATGTGATGGTTAATATTATGTGCCAACTTGACTGAGCTAAGGGATGCCCAGATAGCTGGTAAAACATTATTTCTCAGTGCCTCTGTGAGCGTGTTTCCAAAAGAGACTATCAATAGAATCAGCAGACTGTGTAAAAAAGATCTGTCCTCACCAATGAGTGTGGGCACCATTCAATGCCTGAACAGTCAGACCCTGAAAAGAACAAAAATGTGGAGGAAAGGTGAGTCCTCTGTCTTCTTGAGCTGGAACACTCATCTTCTCCTGCCCTTGGACATCTCAGGCCTTCTCACTCAGGACTTATACCAGCACCCTACCCAACCCTTCCCACCCTCTGTTTCTCAGGTCTTCAGAATCAGATTGAATTATACCAAATACTTTCTTTGTTCTTCACTTTGCAGACGGCAGATAGTTGGACATACCAGTCTTGCAAGTGCATAAGCCAATTTTATATATATATTAAATATTTTGGGTGGTTTGTTATGTAGCAATAGGAATTGGAACAGCTACCATATAAGGAAAAGTAGATAGGTTAGACATTTTATTATTGTTTAAATTTTTAATGTATATAATTTATATATATCATATACAACAAATTATTATATATAATTTAATAATATATAATTTTATATATGTGTTATATTTATATATGTATAGAGATACACACACACACATATATCTCCATCCTATTGGCTCTGTTTCAATAGAAAGCCCCGATTAATACATCCAGAAAATGCCACTCCCATCTCTCTCTTTGCCTGTATTTCCTGAGCATCCTAAAATGTGGATTAGAAATACCTAACCATTTATAGCAATAGAAATACAAAGAAAAAATTTGAACAATAATAAAATCTCTAACCAATCTACTTTTCCTTATATGGGAGCTGTTCCAATTCCTACTGCTACATAACAAACCATCCAAACCTTAGAAGCATAAAGCAACACTATTATATCATGCACAGGTTCTTTAGGTCAGGAATTCAGACAAAGCAGAGTGCACTTGGCTGTTTCTGCTCCAAGATATTTACAGCCTCAGCTGGAAAGACTAGAAGGTTGGAGGCGACTCAATTCCTTGGAGCCAGAATCACACAGAGGCAACTTCACTCACATATTTGGCCATGGGTGCTGGTTGTTGACTAGAACCTCAGCTGGGCGGTTGGCTGAAAACCTACCAGTAGCCACTCAAAGAGGGCTAATTTGTATTTCCTCACATTGGGGTATCTGAACTCTAAGAATGAGCATCCGAAAAAAAAAAATCCAGGCAGGAGCTATAGCATCTTCTATGATTCCTCTTCAAAAGTCACATGGCCTGGCTGCACAGTCCCCAGCCCACCCAGATTTCAGGCCGTGGAGTCACTGTCCCTAGCACTTAGTGGGAAGGTGTCAGACTCATGGTGCAGGGTGGGGAAAGCTGCTGTGGCATTTTTGGAATACAAAATCTTCCACATTTTGCTTCGGTTACCAAAGAAGGCTACCAAGTGAAATGCCAAACATCATCTTTAAGCATAATTTGTCACCCAAATCTTGTCACTTTGTGAATCTAAGAAAATCTATGAATTGTGCATTTCTGAGGCTTCTTCATGGCCCCTATTGATAACTTTGCTTTTGTATTAGCTTTTAGCAGAAATGCAAATCCTAAAGGAATTAAAAACTGAAACCCTGACAGAAAAATGGATAAAGGTAAATCACCATTGGAAGACGAAAAAAAAAGATTAATAAACATGAGAAAATTATCAACCAAAATGTACAAAGTAAAACAATAAGATGATTTTTATCTGCCAAAATAACTGGAAAATGAGAATGTCAGCAAGGATTCTATTACAAATGCTGACAGGAAGGAGTATTAGTTATCTACTGATGTGTAACAAATTATCCCCCAAATGTAGAAAATTAAATATTTATTATCTTACCATGTCTGCAGGACAGGAATCCAGGAATGGCTTCGCTGGATGGTCCTGGCTCATCGGCTCTCATGAGGAGGCCATCAAGATATTGGCCAGGGCTGCAGTCATCAGAAAGCTAGGTGAAGACTGAAGGATCTGTTTGCAAAATGGCTCACGCTTACAGTTGTTGACTGGAGAACTCAAGTCCTTGCTGACTCTTGGCAGGAGGCTTCGGTTCCTCATTCACCACGTGGACCCCTCCTTAGTGATGCTTACATGTTCTCATGATATGGCAGCTGGCTTCTCCCAGGGCAGGAGATCTAAGAGGAAGCAAAACAGATGCCATCATGTCCTTTATGACCAGTCTGTGTTTCTGTAACCGCATGTTGGTTTACATAGGTTGATGCTATTCATTATGAAAAGGACTACACAAGGGCATAAATACCAAGAGGTAGGTATGTTTGGCATAACCACCAATAAGTTGGCAGAGTCACTTTGGATAGCAATTTTACAACATGTATCAAAAGACTTAAAAACGTTTTATTGCAAAAAAAATGTGTGTGTGTATATATATATGTGTGTGTGTGTGTGTGTATATATATATATGTGTGTGTGTGTGTATATATATATAAAATATATATCTCCAGGGTAGGCAGATTCTAGAAATGGAAAGCTCATGGTTTCTGTGCTTTACAGGGGATGAGGAAAAGGCAGAATGGACAGTGACACTTGAATGGGTATGGAGAAGGGAGGCAGCAGAATATATTTCTGAGGATTTGAAAATGTTTAAAATTAGATAGTGGTGATGGTTGCATAACTTTGTGAATAAACTTTAAAAACAGCTGAACTGGAAAAAACGTTTTATAGCACAAAGTTAGCACTCGAAAATATTTTTGTTGCAGGAATTGTTACCAGTCATGAATCCATACAGGTCTGAGGCAACCTCAATTCTTGCCTCCTCAGAAGAAAGAATTCAACTGAGAAGGGTAGGGCAAAAGGAGAGACAGAGGCAAGCTTTAGAGCAGAAGTGAAAGTTTATTAAAAAGCTTTAGAACAGGAATGAAAGGAAGGGAAGAACACTTTGAAGAGGACCAAGCAGTCGAGTTGAGAGATCAAGTGCCCCATTTGACCTTTGAGGTAGGGTTTTATATGTTGGCATACTTCCGGGGCCTTCCATCCTTTCTCCCCTGACTCTCTTCCCTGGAGGTGGGCTGTCCGCATGTGCAATGGCCTGCTAGCGCTTGGGAGGTGAGCATGCACAGTGTCTTTACTGGAGTTACATGCACGCTCACTTGAGGTGTTCGTCCCTTACCAAATGTACTTAGGAGGCCATATACCAATTAAACTCTGCCATTTGGCCTCTTAATGTGCATGCTTGCGCCCACTCACCCTAATCCTGAGATCTTATTGGGAACCTGCTGATCACCAGTTTCTGGTGTTTTCTATTAGGAGGCTGCCTTTCCCTGGCACCAGCTGTGACCAATTATTATTTTAGAAAAATAGTGTAACAACGGTCTGACCACCACCTGATGGTCGCCTGATATTCCTGGTGGGGGTGGGGGGCCTCTCCTGACCTGCTCATTCCTGACTAGTTACCTACTGTAACAGAATTATTAAATGAATAAATAATCCAGTAGTTCCAATTCTAGAAATCAACTCAGAAGAAACAATGAGGTGAAGATGACAAAAATGTATACATCTAGATGGTCATTATCCATTATTTGTAACTAAGATGAAGTGGAAGTTGAACCAAATGGGCAAATAAAAGTCATTGAATAAATTATAACACATTATATCTTGATTATTTTGCAGCTATTAAAAATTAAATGTCCAAAAAATTTTAATATGGTCCTGATAAGTGAAAAATGAATAAAGAAAAAAATATAATTAAATATGATTCCAATCAGTTGTATCCATATGGCAGAATAAAGAATGCTGGAAGGAAATATAATAGAGTTAACAACAGTTTCCAGGTTGTGGGTTATAGGTAGTTTTTCTTCCTTCTTTCTGCTTCTCTGTACTTTCATGTTGTTGATATTGCCAATGTGTTGTTTTAATAATTGGAAATATAATTTAAATATTCATTTATTACTTTTCCTCCCAGTGTACTTTCTTCTTACCAACTCATGCAGCCCTGTACAACTTTAGCACTAAGGTCATAACTAAACTTCTGCATTTTCCTATCATGTTAATATTGAAATATTATGCATATGGAGAAACTATATTCCTTATCCTAAGATCTACAATGACTACAAAGTCATCAATATACATAGCAACTTATCAGACTATATTTTTGCTATCATAAATCTGGGCTGATTTTATTTGCACATCACAAAACTTGCAGCATAAGTCACAGCAATCACTGCTTGAGTAAATATCAGATGATATTACTGCTTGAGTAATATCATTTGGAGACAAACAGATCTTTCGTTTTGGTTTTATTTCTTTTTCTTCTTCCTTCCTTTAGGTAAATCTAGTGAGTCAAGACTTTATGAAAATTAGTGTGATGTTTTATCTCCTTGCAACTCTGAAGTTAACTTGCCTGTGTGTTTACATATAGGAACACTAAAGTCTTTCACTTAGAAATTCCAAGTGTTGTTACAAATGGTTTATTAAGCCACATATTCCTGCATGGAAATGAAATAACTTGATTACATTAGGTAACACAAACAAGTGTGAAATAACCAACAAAACTTCCAAAGCAAATTCTGAAAATGCCTGGAAAGAGAAGTGTTTTTCCTGAAAAGACAGGCTTCTTTTGTCAAGTGTCTTGAATATTCTTCTCCTGTTTTGCAAATAACCCCAAATGTAAGAAAGAACTTGAATCTTTGCACTAAAACATCTAACACGTCCAAAATTATCTAGACAGCAAAGAAAATTTCAATTCTCTTAAAAATAAAAGTTACCCTGATCTATTACACTTTAATAAGACTATTCTCCATTCTTCTTTAAACATTAATTAAATAAAAGTCTACTCCTACGTATCTACCTTGTTTGAAGTAAAATATGCTTTAAACCAAGAACAAAGATAAAAAGAAATTACAATTAGGACAAGATCAGTAAAATGTTTTCATACATTCATTTTGAGATCTTTAATATTTTATCTCTCCCATCATTAAGCTCAGAAACACAAATCCAGTCAAATATTATATTAATGGAAATGTTCTTCCAGGGTTGGTTTGTAATCTAATAAAACTACTAGAGTTTTCATAAAACAACTTAAAATTTTCCCCCAAAGAAAGATGAAAACTACATACTTAATAACCAATGCCGAATGAGAGATTGTCTTTTCTTTAGAAATGTAATTCCCCACTTAAAGAGTAAGAACTGAGGAAGTAATAAAAATCTTCTTCTCTATAGGCTTTTTATGTCTTCAAACATAAGGATAGAGTATTCTTATGACAGTGGAGCTAAAAACAGGCTATTTACTGGCACATTAGCAAGTTACCCAAAAGCTTTGTGGCAAATTGCCCACCACGTAAGGAAAATGTGTGGATTTTGCTACAAATCCTACAATCAACTAATGTGTTATGAACAGAAGGCCTCCTTTGGGTTCAAGACATAGTATAAATCAATCATTTACACTTACAATTCCAAATTGCATTTCTGACAAATCAACACCTAAAAATGCACAAGTTATTCCTGGAAAATATAAAAACCTATCACTTTAGAAGCATTTGAATAAACAGATTTAAGTTTTCTCTATTCCTTTAAAAGCAAATCACATAAATTTTTAAATTTATCTACCATCATTCTATTTTAAAAGTATATTACATATCTTTAATTCAAATAATACACTATGTTAAAAAAAAAAAAAAACAGTTAAAAGCTATCCAGAAAGTGATGCTGCCATTATAGATTTTTCAAATAATATCTGTGTTTCTTCACAAACATCTCCTCTACCCATCCTGGAGGCAAAGGGATTTAGCAGTTAAGAGTACAGACTGTGTCATCAGTTTGCCTGATTGAATCGAGGCTCTGCCACGTGCAATGGAAAAGCTACACAACTGCTCATGGCCTCAGTTTTCCGATCTAGTAAATGGGTGAGGTATGTACAATTATACCAATGTGGGAATGATTACATTGTACATACCTCATTAAGAGTTTTTCTAAGGAACAAATAAGTAATATAATTATAGTAAAAGACAGAAATGCATCTGGCACATCACAGTGCTATGTTTTGGGTTTTTTTTTTTTTTCTTTTTTTGAGACTGAAATTTTTGTATTTTTTGTAGAGACAGCTTTCCCATGTTGTCCAGGCTTACGTTATTTTCTTCTAATCATTTCTGTCCTCATTGCCACAGCTTGAATCCAAGAATATTTCATTCCCTTAAAACTGCTAAACCAGTCTCCCTAGCTCCTTGCTTCTCAGCATCTAAAGCACTCCTTTTTTCCAATAAATTAATAAGTAAATTTATCCATTCACAAAACTCTTGCTCAAATAACTTCAAGAGTTTCTAATTTCTCTGGGGGAAAAAAAAAAAAACAAGAGCAACCATCTCATCTTTATAGTCTCCCGTAATTTAGTGGTAACACGGCACTGCGAACATTGTCTTTCCCTGCCCCACTTAATTCAATCAGGCTGTGTCCTTCTCTCCTTGAGCTTCATGCCCATGTCATTCTCCCAACACTCTGCTGTGCTGCTTCTCCTTCTGGAATGTCCTCCCACCAACCACTCTGTCTACCCAACTCCTATTCATTCCTCAAAACCAAGCCCCAATTCATTCACAAAACCTTCCTGTATTATACCATGAACCCACACTGATCTGATGTACCCCACACATACTAAAATTCCTTCTCTAGCAGGCTCATTTGGGTCCTTTGCTATGTATCTTCCTGAATTTTAGTGTTTTGGTGTAGAATTCCCCTGTAAACATAAGACTCCTTCATGCTTAATTTTTAGCATCCCTTCATTTCCCCCCGCAAACAATTACCCTGTTTCTCTGAGGATCACAGCTATGTTTTACTCATCTTTTGTCAGAGCCATAGCTGAGCACATAACAAGTACTACATGGAATTGATCTGAATATTTATGATCCCTGTCTAGGCAGATGCCATCCTATTAGCATCTTTCAGATAAGGCAGTGTCTTGGAGCTGAAAAAAGTGGAATAATTCTCTGCTGGGGAGTTCATGAAAAAGGGCACAAAATTAGTTTGTCAATTATCCCAGGTTTGTATCTGGGGCCTAAGGAAAACAATGGGGCCTAAGGAAAACAATAGCGTAAACGTGGGAACCGGGAGCTCAGGCAGCTATTATGGTGTCCTATAGGGAATTACTAATGGGATAGATTTCACCTGTTAAAATCCTGTCAAAGGGGTGAGGCTTGACTCCGGCAGTGACATGGTGACTATTTTAACTTTCTCCTGTCAAATGGCTTAGTTTAGAATGTCTTGGTTTTTTCCTCCCAGTAATTGGGTCTGTTTGATTGAAGGAAGGAATTACTTTATTGTAGTGAAGGTGGCAACTTGGAGTTCTGTCCATGCCCTGACCTCAGGCCCCTTGGAATGGCATGGGAAAGTTTCACTCCAATCACTCCAGCCCCTCCACCCTCCTGGCAAGGCAGGTGTTCTCTCTCATCTACAGCCTCAAGGATGGAGATGCAACACTTCCCTCCCTTCTGAAAGCCTCTCTCCACTGTCTTCCCACTTCAGTACCCTCCTCAGCTCTTTTCTAATCTCAACCATAAGCTTCCTCCCCACTACCTTGCAGTTGTCTTTCCTCTGTGTGCTGGTACTACTCACAGTGTAGGAGAGTTACATATTTATCACCACTCAACAGGCAGTTCCTTGAGGTCAGAAATGATAGTTTTTTCATCTGTGTACCCCTAGAAATGCCTTACACATTGTACATCCTTTTTTTTTTTTCCTGGAGATGGAGTCTGACTCTATCGCCCAGGCTGGAGTACAGTGGCACTATCTCGGCTCACTGCAACCTCCACCTCCCAGGTTCAAGCAATTCTTCTGCCTCAGCCTCCCAAATAGCTGGTATTACAGGCACATGCCATAGCATCTGGCTAATTTTTTTGTATTTTTAGTAGAAACAGGATTTCACTGTGTTGGCCAGGCTGATCTCAAACTCCTGACCTCAAGTGATCCACCCGCTTCAGCCTCCCAAAGTGCTGGGATTACAGGTGTGAGCCACTGCACCTGGCCACATCTTGATAAACAAATAAGTTAATCAACAAATAAAATAATGAAAGGATGAATGCATTCTTCAGCATTTGTCATTTTAGACATAGAGAAAACTGCTATTTCTGAACACTGCTGGGACTGAGTCAGGCTCTGGCAAGTAGGGTGAACTGATGATACTAAATGCAGCCTTCTCACTGACCATGAGCACAGAGCAAAGCTGCCTGCAGACACCAAAATGTACATTCAGAAAACCAGGGACAACCCTAGGAGAGACACAAGGCTGATCCCCCTCTCATAACAGTAGGACCTCTCAAGGAACTAAAATCTCTTTCCAACCAGAGTTAGGGAATAAGTCACCGGGCACTGCTGATGTTTCTCACTTAAGATATTTTACACTAGAATGGGCTTTCCTGCTTAGGTGGTAAGCCCTTTGGGAAATGACTGCAACAATATTGTGTGCAGCAGAAAGCCCGTTATCACCACAGAGATAATAGCAAAGCCACCTCCAAGGGTAGTGATAAGAAGTCAGTTTAAACTCTTACGAAAGGACTGAGATTAAAGACAAAAATAATTGCAATCTTTGGGGGCAAATCTGTTCCACAACCTTGAATAAAGGAAAGAGAAAAGATAGCAGGTCGTATCTCTATGGATTACTAGTCTCTGCAGTCAATGATTTGAAGTGCAGCAATGGTGTTTTATCCTTATCAATGAATTAATTCTTACACTATACATAGGCCTAAATTTAAAAAAAAAAAAAAAAGTTGGGTTTTATAATGAAGAGAAGGGAAGACTGTTGCCAACAAGTAAGATCCTGATTCTTTCTCACTTACTAGTTTGCTCAATGTTTTTCAGAAATCATGCTTAGGAACTTATGTGATGCCCCCGCTCAGAAAATACAATTGACTTTTGTGCTTTCAAACAACAGACATCTCATCAATGTCAAAGAAATTAATAAGTCTAGCAATACTGACAAGGCTAAATTATAGAAACAAATTAATGGTATTTCAAGCCGTGCCATTTGCATATATTTCTTCATTTTTCCATGAACTAAGAGACTCAATGTTTAAAAGTTTTTTAATATTTTAACTTAGAACATATAGAACCAATAGCAAAGTATAAATATAATACATGCTGTTCATCTTCAATCCAAAACACTCTCTAAAATGAAATATATACATATAAAATCTTCTTTGATTATAACAAAAATACATTTGGTGTTTGGTATTGTTACTATGTCTTACAGGTTAGAAAGCTTAGGTGCAGAATTATTAAGCAGAATGTGCAAAGTCATATAACTCACATGCAGTAAAACTCACATTCGAACTTTTCACTCTTGAATTAATAAAATGCAAGTAAGGATGCATGTGGTGGCTCACGCATGTAATCCCAGCACTTTGGGAGGCCAAGGCAGGTGGATCGCCTGAAGTCAGGAGTTCAAAACCAGCTTGGCCAACATGGTGAAACCCCATCTCTATTAAAAATACCAAAAATCAGTCGGGCATGGTGGCAGGCACCTGTAATCCCACATACTTAGAAGGCTGAGGCAGGAGAATAGCTTGAACCCGGGAGGTGGAGGTTGCAGTGAGCCGAGATCACGCCACTGCACTCCAACTTGGGCAACAAGAGTGAAACTCTGTCTCAAATAATAATAATAATAATAATAATAATAATAATAAGCAAATAAATATGGAGATCTGGTTGATGAATTAATCAACTTTTATTGGCCAGGTGCAGTGGCTCACGCCTGTAATCCTAGCACTTTGGGAGGCTGAGGTGGGTGGATTGTCTGAGCTCTGGAGTTCAAGACCAGCCTGGGCAACGTGGTGAAACCCTGTCTCTACTAACAACACAAAAACATTAGCCGGACATGGTGGTGCATACCTGTAGTCTCAGCTACTCCAGAGACTGAGGCACAAGAATTGCTTGAACCCAGGAGGCAGAGGTTGCAGTGAGCTGAGACTGCGCCACTTCACTCCAGCCTGGGTGACAGAGTGAGACTCTGTCTCAAAAAAAAAAAATCAACTTTTATTCAACTATTATTCAAATATTCTAGGGTTTTTTCCTCAAAATAAAAAAGAACATGATTCATCATAAATGTTACAAATGACATCAACAAAGCTCTCCAAATGATGTGAAAAAGCAAATAAGCTGAAAGAAAGATTTTTCCAACAGCAATAACAACAAAAAATATCTCCCTTTGAGAGGTATTTCCAAAGCTTATTGTTTTGAGTAGTGAACTGTGCTTTTCAGAACACCAGTTTTAAAGGATGTTGAGGTATTATGTGGGAATAAAAAGAACTCAACAAAAATCCTTTGCTTCCTATACACTAACCATGAACAATCCCAGAAGGATATTAAGAAAGCAATTATATTTACAATAGAATCAAAAGAGGATAAAATGCTTAGTAATAAACTTAAGTAAGCAGGTGAAAACTTGTACACTGAAAAAATGTTATTGAAAGAAATTAAAGAAGATGTTAATGATATGGTTTTGACTGTGTCCCCACCCAAATCTCACTTTGAATTGTAATAATCTCCATGTGTCAAGGGCAAAGCCAGGTGGAGATGATGGAATCATGGGGGCGGTTTCTCCCATACTGTTCTTGTGGTAGTGAGTAAGTCTCAGGGGATCTGATGGTTTCATGAATGGGAGTTCCCACACATACACTCTCTTGCCTGCTGCCATGTAAGAAGTGATTTTGCTCCTCATTCACTTTCTGCCATGATTGTGAGGCCTCCCCAGCCATGTGGAACTGTGAGTCCATTATACCTCTTTTCTTTATAAATTACCCAGTCTCAGGTGTGTGTTCATTAGCAGCGTGAGAGCAGATTAATACAATCAGCAAGTGAAAGACAACTCATGTTTATGAATTGGAACAATAAATATTGTTAAAATGTCATTACTACCCAAAGCAATCTATAGATTTAATACAATTCCTATCAAAATCCTAATTGGACTTTCTGAAGAATTAGGAACAACCATATTAAAATTCATATGGAATCTCAAAGGACCCCAAACAAACAAATCAATCTTGAAAGAAAAGAAAGAAGTTGTAAGTTTCACAATTCCTGGTTTCAAAACTTACTATAAATCTACAGTAATCAAAACAGTGTGGTATTTGCAAAAAGACAGGCATATAGAGAGCCCAGAAACAAACCCTGACATATATGACATATATATATGGCATATATAGTCAAATGATTTGGACAAAGGTGCCAAGGCCATTTGATGGGGAAAGAACAATCTTTTCAACAAATGATGCAGGGAAAGCTGGATGTCCACATGCAAAGGAATGAAGATGGACCCTTACCTTACACCACAGACGAAAGTTAACTCAAAATGGATCAAAGATCTAAACATAAAATCTAGAACTACAAAGCTCAGAAGAAAACATAAAGGAAAAGCTTGATGACATTGGATTTGGCAATGATTTCTTAGATATGACACCAACAACAGGCAACAAAAGAAATATAGATAAACAAAACTACATCAAAATTTAAAATTACTGTGCATCAAAGGACAGAATCCACAAAAAGGCAATCTAAGTAAAGGTAAAAGTCATCTGCAAATCATAAATATCTAGAACATATAAGGAACTCCTACAATTGAACAAGAAAAAAATAATTAAAAATAAGCAAAGGACTTGAATAGATATTTCTCCAAAGAAATTATACAAATGGCCAGGAAGTACATGAAAAGATGTTAGACATCACTAATTATTAAGTAAATGCACGTCAAAACCACAACGAGATACACCTTACACCCTTTGGGATGGCTACTATTAAACAAATGAAGATGAAAACACAAAATAACAAGTATTGGTGATGATTTGGAGAAACTGGAACTCTCGTGTGCTGTTAGAGAAATGTAAAGTGATACAGCCACTATGGAAAGCAGTATGGCAATTCTACAAAATATTAAACAGAATTACCAGATGACCCAGCAGTTCTACCTCTGTGTATATACCCAAAAAATTAAAAGCAGGTTCTCTTTCATAGGATGTTTGTACATCCATGTTCATAGTTGCATTTTTCATGATAGCCAAACGTTAGAAGCAACTCATGTACCCACTGATGGGTGAATGGATAAACAAAATGCAGTACATACAAACGATGGAGTATTATTCCACTTTAAAAAGAAAAAACATTCTGACAGATGCTACAACATAGATGAACCTTCAGAACATCATGCTAAATGAAAGAAGCCAGTCACAAACGGACAAATACTGTATGATTCCACTTACATGAGGTGCCCAGAACAGTCACATTGACAGAGCCAGAAAGTACGATCGTAGTAGATGGAGGTGAGGGGAGAGAAACGAGAAGTTATAATTCAATGGGTAAAGTTTCTGTTTTACAAGATCAAGAGTCCTGGAGATGGATGGTGGTGATGATTGCACAACAATATGTATGTACTTAATGCCATTAAACTGTATACTTAAAAATGGTTAAGATGGTAAACTTTAATATTATGTGTATTTCACCCTGAATTAAAAATAATAATACAGTAAAAATAAAAAGAATTCAGCTATCAAGTTGCTTGGGAAATACAAGATTATACTAAGAAAAACTGATATTTTTTATTATAAGACTTCTTGCTATGCCTGTGACTCTGCAAAAGAGAGATAGTATACATAGTGTTTTTCAACCTTCTTTTGTCCACACAGCATTTAATTGGCAGAGTTCCCATCTTTGTTACTGTTCTGTGGAAAACTTTTGAAAACATTGCCTTGGGGGATATTGGGGAAACGGCATTCAATCAGAAACAGAATTTTAATATCTAAAAATAAATTAATTTTATTAATGGAAGAACTGGTACAACATAGGTAAGTAGAGATAGTCACTAAAATGATGAATGATAGAGTTGCGTATTGTATTGAAGCAGCCTTGAAATGCTGAAGAATAAGTTATGAAGCACAAGTTCACATGTATGAGTCCTTTGGGATCCAATTAACTTCCCACTATTCTGTGCCATCTACCATTTTCTAAGTGCCTTCCGTATATCTCACAAGGTGAGGCACATCACCAATGTTATCTAACTTGATTCGATCCTCCCAACAACCTCATGAGAATTATTTTATGGTCACCATTTTCTGGATGAGGAAACTGATGCTAAAAGAGTTTAGGTACCAAGTTACTTAGTACAAAAGTGAGGAACTGATCTCTGCCCCCATCTATGGACTCCAGAGGCCAAGTGTTCATTCATTACTTTGTGTACCTGAGATCACAGTAGCACTGACATTAGCAGTCACACACGGACCAAATCCCTAGGCACAATGAGTAACAAGAACAAAACAATACTTTACATTAATTATTGTTGTGATAAAAAGATAGACGTGAATGAATATTATAAGTATATATACATGTTTCTACTTTATCCAACATTAGATTTTTGGTTTTCTGTTTTTTTGTTTTTTGAGATGTAGTTTTGCTCTCATTGCCCAGGCTGGAGTGCAATGGCATGATCTCAGCTCACTGCAACTTCTGCCTCCCGGGTTCAAGCAATTCTCCTGTCTCAGCCTCCTGAGTAACTCCTGCCACTACACCTGGCTAATTTTTTGATATTTTTAGTAGAGACAGGGTTACACCATGTTGGAGGCCAGGCTGATCTTGAACTCCTGACCTCGGGTGATCCACCCACCTCGGCCTCCCAAAGTGCTGGGATTACAGGCATGAGCCATTGTGCCCAGCCCCAACATTAGTTTTAATTACCATAAATAACGTTTATAACACAAAAGATAAATGCTTGAGGTGACAGACATCTCATTCATTTACTTTGATGTGACTATTATACATTGTATGCCTCTATCAAAATATCTCATATACCCATAAATATATATACTTACTATATACCCAAAAAAATTAGAAATTAAGAAAAATAATAGGTGAATATAGTATTTTCTTTTTAACATTTCAAAGCTGAAAAATCCATCAATCAAAAGAGTCAACACTATACCTAACTCAAAAATTTTGAAACTTGCAGTTGAAAGTGAGGTACTCATTTTCCAAGTTAACATAGCAATTGTAGAACATACCCAGATATAGATAACAGAGACATTCAAAATGTCTTCATAGGCCGGGCATGGTGGCTCATGCCTGTATCCCAGCACTTTGGGAGGCCGAGACAGGCGGATCCCTTTGAGCCCAGGAGTTCAAGACCAGCCTGGGCAATATGGTGAGACTCCACCTCTATAAAAAAATGCAAAAAATTAGCCCGGCCTGGTGATATGCACCTGTAGTCCCAGCTACTTGGGAGGCTGTGGTAGGAGGATCACCTGAGCCCAGGAGGCAGAGGTTGCAATGAACTGTGTCCATGCCACTGCATTAGAACCTGGGCGACAGAGTAAGGTCCTGTCTCAAAAAAAACAAAAAAACAAAAAACAAAAAAATAAGAGAGAGTCTTTAGGTCTTCAAATATTTGCCTTATCTGTCCAATTTCTATTAATCCTTCAGACACTTACTAATAATTGTAGTTCTAGAATGTCTTCCTAGTGGAGGTCTTGTACAGATATCTATTATTTACAAGAAGCCGATGCAAGATTGGCTTGATGCAAGACTGTCACATAGTCTCTTTTTCTCTGATGCTTGTCTTGTTCTATAACTGGACCTGCAGCATCCTAGAACAGGAGAGAGATGGCTTGCATCCAGTGGTACCCTAATAGATGGTAAAAGCTGCAACATTGTGTACCACCACTGAAAATCTCATGACCCAAACACTGAAGAAGAGCAACCCTTAAGACTCATTGGAGGTGAAGCTGATGCAGACAACTACAGACAAAACCCTTCTTCCCCTAATACCAAGAAAGCTGAGGCTGGTGCTGATTCACAACAGAATTTAGGCTAGCTGTAAATCTCATCTAGGATATAGTCAGACACCTGTACGGAAACTATCAAGGATTGTTCCTGGACAATAAAATTTGGAAAGAAAAAACAAAACTTCATATGTAACCTTCCTAATAATGCCTTTTCCTATTTAAAATTATAAAGCCAGTCTCATTTTCCTGGTCTGTTTTTTCTAAATACCACCATCTAGTATATATTTTACTTATATTTTTACTGTCTATATCTTCCCTACAGAATGAAAGTTCCATAGAATTTTTTTCTTTTTTGTTCACTGAAACATCCCCAACATAGAGCATAAAGGCATACATAGTAAGCATTCAGTAAATAATTGTGAATGAAAGAATGAATGAATGGCCATCAATATCATACAGAAATGTTTTATCCAAATGGATGACCACGTTGCATTTGTCTTATGGATTCATAGAACGTACTTCTATTCGGTACAATTTATTGAGCTCCTCAGTTGACTGGTCTGGAAGGATAATCTTACAGGTCCCTTTCTGTATCCTGCTAAAAGGTATCAGATAAATAAACAAATTGTAAAATAAGTAAGTACAGTAAGTCACAGGGGATTAAGAAACACTCCCAGACAGATGTGTCAGTGTGTCTAAGGGGATGCCCATTACAATCTTCTGGATCGTCATTCAGGGTCCCCTGTTGGCCACACACTGCTGTCTGAATACTCTGGGACGTTCATTTTTCATTCCAGGGATCTGATTACTCAGTTTCGGTCTTTGCTGATTGCATTAGTCCATTCTCACGCTACTATAAAGAATTTCCCGAGACAGGGTAATTTACAAAGGAAAGAGGTTTAATTGACTCAGAGTTCCACATGGTTGGGGAGGCCTCAATCATGGCAGAAGGGGAAGAAGGCATGTCTTATATGGCAGCAGGCAAGAGAGCAAGTGTGTGTTAGTGCAGGAAAAACTACCACTTATAAAGCCATCAGATCTCATGAGAATTCACTCACTATCACGATAGAAGCATGGGGGAAACCACCCCCATAATCCAATCACTTCTCACCAGGTCTCTCCCTAAACACCTGGGGATTATAATTCATGATGAGACTTGGGTGGGGACACAAAACCTAATCATATCACTAATGCTCCTGCTTTATGAACAGACTTAAAATATTTATATTTCCAGAACAAACTTCTGAGCTTTAGATATATCTTAAACTGCCTATGCAAAATCTCCATTTAGATGGTTAATAGGCATCATGAACTCACACGTCCCAAATCAAGCTCTTGGTCCCAGCTGCACCCATACCACACTGATTCTTCCACACTCTTCTGTATTTCAGCAAAGGGCAACCTCAGCCTACCAGATGCTCAGACCAGAAGCATCAGTTGTCCTTGCCTCTCACTTAACATGACACTTTACTGTCTGAAGACCTAACAGCTTGTCCTTCTAAATACATCCTGAATCTGACCACTTCCACCATGTCAAAGCCACAATTGCCTCTTTTCTATAGATTGCTCACAGGCCTCTCTTTTTCTGCTCCTCATCTTTATATTGCCTATTTTCCACACAGCAGAGTCAATCTTTTAAAACAAACCAGGCATGTCCTTCCTCTGTTCAAAACCCTGTAATGGATTCCTATTTCACCCTGGGTGAAAAATAATAATAATAATCAAAGTAGTCTAAAGCTCCTATACCATCTGCACCACTAGCCTCCCAACCTCCCTGTCTCCTCAGACCACTCCTAACCTCAGTCACTCTGCTCCATTCCCACCTGCCTCATCACTTTCCCTGGGCGATGCCCAGAATGCTTCCACAACACCTTGGGACATGTGACTCTTTCACCTGGAGCATCTTTTACCTCTTAATGGCAGGCTGGTTCTGTCTCCTCTTTAGGTCTTGATTCAAATATCTCAAACTTGGAAAGACCTTCTCTGACCACCCTATATGAACCAGGTCTTCTTCCAGTGTTTTTAGTTTTATTTTTTACTATGCATTCAAAATTGGAAATTGTATATTGTATTTGCTTGTTTCGTGTCTGTCACTCCACTAGAAAATAAACTCCATGAGGGTAAGGACTTTGTTTTATTCACCACTTTGTTCCCTAAAATAGTGTCTGACACACACAAAAAGCTCAAAAAATATTTTACATGAGTAAATGAACATAATTACTGCGATATTTATACACACGATTTACAATTCATGTAATTTACAATTTACTTCATTGCTCTAATTAAATCCTTAAAATTGAGTGTTATCATTTTGGTCATAAATGGCCACTGCTGGACATAGGTGAACAACAATTAGTTTTTAAATTATAACACAGCCATTAATGGAAAAAGATGTAATTTAATTGCTGCTTGTATACTGCCTTACAATTTAAATGAACCCTTGTTCCAGTGATGTCTTAGTCATTTGGACTGTGAAAGAATCTGAAAAAAAATAGATCAGTGTCTAAAATCTTGCTAGTCATTGTTATTTTCCTCATGATTTAATGACAAACAACAGAACTGACAAGTGCAGCTCTGACTTTACTGATTTGAACCACCATATCACAGTCATGTTCCTGTGTTATAGTACATTTAGGATTAGGTAAATTTATTATTTTTCAGCCCACACTATGATATGCATTGTGAATCAGTAACATCTCCTTAAACTTCTTTCAGCCCAAAGACAGGAAAAAAAATTATTTATAGCTATTTATTTTCATTTATAAAGTTTTCATCTATATAACACCAAACTCCATAAAAATTGTACAATTTTTATACCTTGTCCAGTAACAGATTTTATACTGCAAATGAAGTGTCCCCTCTGACCCTTGGGGGTGTCCATCCTTACTCAAAATCCTTTCTCAATGTCAACCCATCGGATCTGGTCTCCCAAGTTGAGCCTAGGTTCAAACCTTATTGTTGTGTCTTCTCTGTTGAAAATGTATTTTTTATATTTGGCTGGAACCAACATGCTAACTGATCCAGGCCAGGGTATAACTTAACATGGAAACTCTGAAATGAGAAATCTCTTTTGTCATTACTCCAATCATACCACATAGCGAGTTATTATAACTAAATATTGTGAGTGCCTACGCAGAAAGCAAACAGAAAGTGACTGAGTACAGAATTAGAAAAGTAGTTTAAGCAAATTCCAGCAATCTCCTGAGTGAAATAGCAAGTGATCACTAAAAATGATATTCATGGTCAGGCGCAGTGGCTCATGCCTGTAATCCCAGCACTTTGGGAGGCTGAAGTAGGCAGATCACAAGGTCAGGATTTCGAGACCAGCCTAGCCAACATGGTGAAACCCTGTCTCTACCAAAAATATACAAAAATTAGACAGGCATGGTGGCGTGCGCCTGTAATCCCAGCTACTCGGAGGCTGAGGCGGGAGAATTGCTTGAACCCAGGAGGCGGAGGTTGCAGCAAGCCGAGATTGCGCCACTGCACTCCAGCCTGTGCAACAGAGCAAGACCCCATCTCAAAAACAAACAAACAAAAAATGATATTCATAAAAAGTCACGTAGCAAGATATAAAAATATATATGACTTTAAGTGAAAATTATAGCTATAACATTGCATGTACCTTATGACTATGTCTGTTAAATATGTGTATGGATTTAGATAAGTACTAGAAAAAACATGAAAAATAAATGTAATTTATGTGTCAAAATGTTCACATTTCTTTCATTTAAATTTTTAAATTTTATAGTAATTTTAAATTTGAAATAATTTGATTTTACACACTATCATTAACAGTGTTTCAGTAATGTGTTGTCTTCTAGGTTTCCTTCTGTAATTATTCTATATTCTTCAGAAAAAAAAAAGTTTTATATAATATTTTTTGCTATTCTAACCTATCATATTTTATAATACATTACCAAGTCTAACAAATATTTTCCCTACTAAACATGGAATATTTTTAATGAATGAAATAGCAAATAGCATTAATTTTTTATTAATTTTAAAATGTACAAAGTTCCTATGGAGAATTTTAATCATCTTCCTGTTGTAATATTTATTCCATTATGACTTTTCTGTCATTAGCTTTAATGGTATGTTTTCCTGAAAGCAATTCTGATCTCAAATAAGCATTTAAATTATTTATTTATTCTGACTGTGGCATTCACTATTAGAGAAGAACATATCTTTATCATTTATAAAAATTATTTATAATTTCTCCATCTTCAGGATTCATCTGAAAATGGCAGACTTAATGCAACTTCTGTCAAACTGTAACTTGAAGAGATATACATCACAAAAATCCTGTAAAATGTTAATCCAATGAAGTCATGAATTTCTACCAGTAAAATGTATCCCTCTGATTGATGTTTTATTTGGGCTGCAAGCAATTTTGATAAGCCCTAAATATTCAATAAAAATGTTGACTCAAGGCCAGGCATGGTGGCTCAAGCCTGTAATCCCAGCACTTTGGGAGGCCAAGACGGGCGGATCACGAGGTCAGGAGATCAAGACCATCCTGGCTAACCCGGTGAAACCCCATCTCTACTAAAAAATACAAAAAATTAGCCGGGCGAGGTGGCGGGCGCCTGTAGTCCCAGCTACTCGGGAGGCTGAGGCAGGAGAATGGCGTAAACCCGGGAGGCGGAGCTTGCAGTGAGCTGAGATCGGGCCACTGCACTCCAGCCTGGGCGACAGAGCGAGACTCCATCTCAAAAAAAAAAAGTTGACTCAAAAGTCAAATTTGGACAACTTCCTTTACAGAGAAAACACTTCCAAAGTGTCCTTATTTTAGAGCAATTTAAATACCTTTGCCCAGTACCCCCACTGTAAAATAACAGTTCTGCAAAATAAGGTTCCAGCAAATAATTACATAGAGTTAAAAATAAATCCTGCTCTTGTGAAGAAGTGACCAAAGAGTATGGCTCGTGCTCAACCTCTAATCTATTCTTGATGGAGTGGGAGTGATCATCAATGGTGTTGCTGTGGAAACTACATCATGTTTCTCAGCAGTAGTAGATCAGTTTCCCAGGAGAACTCCAAGCAGCAAGATACTGTTCTAGCAAAAAGCATTTAGAATGACCCTTCCATTACCTCTGCGTGGGCTCACCAGAGGAATGTGGGATGCCCAGGGTGAAGCATCATCAAGTTGATTAATCATATAGCCACAACCAGCATTTTATGGATACATAAGAATAGCAAACATTTCCATTCCAACACACTAAAACCCATTCATTACTTCTTCCATTCATTCATTGGAAACAACATCTGTTGAGTACCTGCTATATACAGGTCAGGCACTCTTCCAACACTGAGGATATACTTTCAAAAAACACAAAGGCAACATCTCTGCTATTAGGGAGGCTACATTCTACTGAAGAAACGTAGCCATCAGTCAACTGAATCAATAATTAATATTGATAGGTGACTTAAAGTAGGGGTCCCCAAACCCCTGCACCATGGACCAGTACTGGTCCACACAGCAGTTAGGAACAGGGCCACACAGCAGGAGGTGAGAAGTGGGCAAGCGAGTGAAGTTTCATCTGTATTTACAGCCGTGTTCATGGTCGCTCACATTACTGCTTGAGCTCTGCCTCCTGTCAGATCAGTGGTGGTATTAGATTCTCATAGGAGAATGAACCCTATTGTAACCTGTGCATGCAAGGGGTCTGGGTTGCATGCTCCTTATGAGACTCTAATGCCTGATGATCTGCCACTGCCTCCCATCACCCTCAGAAGGGACTGTCTAGTTGCAGGAAAACAAGCTCGGGGCTCTCATTGATTCTACATTATGGCGAGTTGTATAATTATTTCATTATATATTACAATGTAATAATACTAGAAATAAAGTACACATCAATGTAATGCACTTGAATCGTCCCAAAACCATCACCCCACCCCTTTCACCAATCCATGGAAAAATTGTCTTCCAAGAAACTGGTCCCCAAAAAGGTTGGGGACTGTTGCTTTAAAGAAAATAAAGGTGAGTAAGAGGATGAGTAGTGAAAAGGCTGGCAGGTCCCATGTTTTTGATTGAGGGGCAGGGAAGGACTCTCTGATTAGGTGGCATTGAGAAAACACCTTGATGAAGTAAGAGTGTGCTAACAGGTTATCATGTGAAAGTACTTCAGGCTGAAGAAGCCCCATATGCCACAGCCCCGGAAGACTGAGCATGACTAATGATATCACAAAGAGGCAAGTGTGGCTGAAGTACTATGGGGGAGGTCAAGATTGCTAAGAGATGCAGAAAGAGAAATAAGTCAAGTTCATTTCATAGAGGACATTAAATGCCATGGTAAGCACTTAGGTTTCATTCTGAATGAAACTGTAAGCCATTGGTGGCCCTAGGGTGAGGAAAGCAAGAGAAGAAACTGGAAAACGCAATCAAAACTGATTGCCATAGACCTAGTAAGAAATGAAACTGCCTTGAACTCAAAATATGTCATTGATAGCTCAAAGTTAGGATATATTTTTAAGGAAGAGCTGACAGATTTTCTGATATTTTGAAGTATAAGGTTTAAAAGAAAGGTTGACAACCTTTGACAGCCAAATCTCTGTACTCAAGATGTATCCTCCCAGAGGAAAAGAAGTCATTATACAAAAAAGATACTTTGCACACATGTTTATAGCGGCACAATCAGCAACTGCAAAAACGTGGAACCAACCCAAATGCCCATCAATCAACAAGCAGATAAACTGTGGGGCGTGTGTGTGTGTGTATATATATATACACACACACACATATGATAAAATACTACTCAGCCTTGAAAAGGAAGGAATGAATGAATGGCATTTGCAGCAACCTAGATGAGATTGGAGCCTATTATTCTAAGTGAAGTGACTCAGGAATGGAAAACCAAACATCACGTCTTCTCACTCATAAGTGGGAGCTAAGCTACGAGGATGCAAAGGCATAAAAATGATGCAATGGACTCTGGGGACTCAGCAGGAAAGGGTAGGAAGAGGGTGAGGGAGAAAAGACTACAAACTGTGTGCAGTGTATGCTGCTCGGGTGATGGGTGCACCAAAATCTCACAAAGCACCACTAAAGAACAATCATGTAACCAAACACCACCTGTTCCCCAATAACCTACGGAAATAAAAAAATATAAATAATAACATCTCAACAGAATAAGTACAGATAACTTAAAAAATTAATGTATGCCTTAATTTACTCTTTAAGTTTATTAAAATATCAGCTTTATTGAGATATAATTTACATACATAAAATGTACCAATTTTGACTTTAAAAAAAAAGATGATCCCAGCACTTTGGGAGGCCGAGGTGGGCGGATCACAAGGTCAGGAGATCGAGACCACGGTGAAACCTCGTCTCTACTAAAAATACAAAAAATTAGCCGGGCGTGGTGGCGGGCACCTGTAGTCCCAGCTACTTAGGAGGCTGAGGCGGGAGAATGGCGTGAACCCGGGAGGCGGAGCTTGCAGTGAGCCGAGATCGCGCCACTGCACGCCAGCCTGGGGGACAGAGCGAGACTCCGTCTAAAAAAAAAAAAAAAAAAAAAGATGAGACAACCAAGTGAATGAATATAGACAGAGAAAAGATCCAAAGGCTATCCCCTGCAAGGCTGCAGTATTTGAGGTCATGATAGGCTGAGTAGAATCCAGCAGAGAAAACCGCGCAGCAGCCACCCAGTGAGGTCCATATAAAACAAAAAGGGAGGGCTATGGTGGTGAATAGGCGCGGACACAGCTTCAAAGAAGGAAACAACCAATGATGTCAAATGCTGTTACTCAGTCAAGTTAAGATGAGGACTGGGAATTGGCCCCTGAATTTAGCTACACAGAGGACATGGAACAGAAACACTTGTATTAATAGAAGCACAGAAAGGAGGCCCTAATGGAGTGGTCTCCTAATGGACAGAAATTATTTATAACCATTTCAAAGAAGTTTGCTAGTGAGGAAGGTAGAGAAATTAGACAAGAGCTGATAGGAGACGAGGGGGTCAAGAGAAGGTTTTGGGAATGGGAAAGATTTCAAATAGCCTTTATATTCCAAAGTTATAAAAAGATTCATATTATCCCTTGGTAAATATCAGTTATGTAGCTTCATTATAAAATCAATACGCAGCTTCATTATAAAGTCATTAGAAAGTCCAAGGAAAAAAAGGCAAATAGTTATTTTTCTCAATCTTACCATTTCCATGGCAACCTTTAAAACATACTTTTTAAGGACTCTTTAAGGTATATTTCCTTTATAAAACTGTCAGAAAGAAACTTTTTTTTAATTCTTGGTAGATCAGCTAAACATAAAATTTAACATTTGGCTTCCCACAAAAATAGTAAAACTATTCATGAAATGGAAAGTAAAGAAAGAAAATGATTATTACCTATTGCACTTTTCATTTTCAGGAGAGAGGCTCCTGCCAGTTACTTTATTGAGAATATTTAACAACATAATGAAAGCTGTTAAATGTAAGTATCTTCAATAACAATGTATTTCATGTGGCTTTTTTTAAAAAATAATCTTCTAAAAGCAAAAGCTTAGGATATATGTTGTCATTCTCTGAGTGACTATCTATGTCAAATTAATGTCACCTACAATGTCAATCTAAGTTTCTGATGAGCTAATATAGTATCAGTTCATATCTTAGAAAATCCAAAAAATGAATGATGGTCAGGCACAGTGGCTCACGTCTGTAATCCCAGCACTGTGGGAGGCTGAGGCCACGGATCACCTGAGGTCAGGAGCTGGAAACCAGCCTGGCCCAACATGGTAAAACCCCATCTTTACTAAAAATACGAAAATTAGCCAGGCATTGTGCTGGGTGCCTGTAGTCCCAGCTACTCACTCCTCAGGAGGCTGAGGCAGAAGAATCACTTGAACCTGGAGGCAGAGGTTGCAATCAGCCAAGATCATGTCACGCTGCACTCCAGCCTGGGCGACAAGAACAAAAAAAAAGAAGTAGTAGTAGTAGTATCAGATTCTAACACATCCACTTTTAGGAGAAGTGCTGCCAATGGTTTAATGGCTTATAAATCCCAATGGGAAGAAGAACAAGAATCCACATGAAAATGCAATTGTTGTCTTCATGTACGTCTATATTCCACCATATTATCAGCGCTTAGAAAAGTGCCTGGCTCGGCCGGGCGTGGTGGCTCAAGCCTGTAATCCCAGCACTTTGGGAGGCCGAGACGGGCGGATCACGAGGTCAGGAGATCGAGACCATCCTGGCGAACATGGTGAAACCCCGTCTCTACTAAAAAAAAAAAAATACAAAAAACTAGCTGGGCAAGGTGGTGGGTGCCTGTAGTCCCAGCTACTCGGGAGGCTGAGGCAGGAGAATGGCGTGAACCCGGGAGGCAGAGCTTGCAGTGAGCTGAGATCTGGCCACTGCACTCCAGCTCGGGAGAGAGAGCAAGACTCCGTCTCAAAAAAAAAAAAAAGAAAAGTGCCTGGCTCAAAGTAACTGGTCAGTAAATACCACCTCCAAAATGTATCAAGAATTATTCATTCACTAAAGCTTTTATTCAGCTCTTACTACACACTAGGCACTGCTCTATATAGCAGTTCAGGAATAGAACACTGGGAATGGGTTGTGCATTATGGAAATCTTATACAGAAAATTATACACCAAAAAATTTTTTGCCATCATGGAATATTGTAATACTATCTGAGAACATGTAGCCTACAGGATATCTTGCTTTATTAATAAGCTTCTTCAGATTTATTTGCTTCAACCCTCATCACAACCTAATTCTTGAACCTGCCTGGATTAGGACTTACCAACTTCCTTGGTGATCACTGGCTTACCCTTCCACACAAATGATTGCTGCTATGATGTTACCATTTTTGTTGGAAATATCAAAAATCTTCTCAAAACAGAATATAAACCAGGTGCAATGGTTCACAACTGTAATTCCAGCACTTTGGGAGGCCAAGGCAATGAAATCACTTGAGCCCAGGAGTTCGAGACCAGCCTGGACAACATGGCAAAACCCCATCTCCACAAAAAATACAAAAATTAGCCAGGCGTGGTGGTACATGCCTGTGGTCCCAGCTACTAAGGAGGCTGAGGTGGAAGGATCGCTTGAGCCCAAGAGGTCGAGGTTGCAGCGAGCCAAGATAGCCCCACTGCAATCCAGCCTGTACGACAGGGCAACACCCTATCTCTTAAAATATATATATATATATTTTTTAATTTTAAAAAATGTTTTATTCAAAATATAAAACTCCAGTAGTTTCTCCTAAATTAACAACTATTAAACAATGTCTTATTTCATTTTCCTATGGAGAGTTTTTTTTGTTTGTTTAGGCTGTACTCTAAAATGACGTAAGTATGCCTCCCATGCTGTTGTATTTCTTCAGAAGGCTTACAACACTGGGGAAAAATGCTCTACTTAACTTTCTAAAGCCATATAATTTCCTCCCCAATAAAACCAAAAGTGAGAACCCAATAGGATGCAAAGCCTCTTCAATGTAATGATTATACAAAGACAAAAAGAAAACAGAAACATCTGCGGCAGTTTGTTACGTGCTGATGGAGACTGCTAAGGTCAGGATTCCAAACGAAGTTTCTTATTTCAAGGTACTTTGCTTGTGCTGGGAAAGCCAGAGGAAGAATGAGAACCCAGCACAGAAGCTGAGAAAGGATGAGGTGGCTATGAGAAGACTGTTATTTACACTCCCAGAACAAGTTTATTTCTTAGTCCAGTGAAGCTAAGAACACCCACAAAAATGAAATACCATCAATGCCCAGAATTTAGTCAAGTATATTTTTATCGAGTTCTACTACTCAATGTGAAATGAACTCACAGTAGGGTTATAATCCAGGCTCAGACACTTTAGATCACCAATTTCCCCAGGGCTATGAAAGGGCATGATTTTTATACCATGATGTTTTACAGCAGAAGATTTTTTAAATATGCAATTTCTGGTAAACTTGGGCTTTGACATTTCTTCACTATTAATATATAGATATGGTTAACGAGAAAGTGTTATTAAGAAACAGGGTCAGGTGCGGTGGCTCATGCCTGTAACCCCAGCACTTTGGGATGGCAAAGTGGGAGGATCACGTGAGATCAGGAGTTCGAGACCATCCTGGCCAACATGGTGAAACCCCGTCTCTACTAAAAATACAAAATTTAGCTGAGCATGGTGGTGCGTGCCTATAATCCCAACTACTCAGGAGGCTGAGGCAGGAGAATCGCATGAGGTCAGGTGTTTGAGACCAACTTGGCCAACATGCTGAAACCCCATCTCCAGTAAAAATACAAAAATTAGCCAGGCATGGTGGTGTGCACCTGTAATCCCAACTACTTGGGAGGCTGAGGCAGGAGAATCGCTTGAACCCGGGAGATGGAGGTTGCAGTGAGCCAAGATCACACCACTGCACTCCCGCCTAGGTGACAGAGCAAGACTCTGTCAAAAAAAAAAAAAAAAAAAAAGAAAGGAAAAAAAAGATAGAAAGTGTTATTAGGAAACAAACTTTATCATTAAAAAAATAAAAGCAAGACTTTTTCTGGATTTTATACTATCTCTCAGGATAAGCATATTATGTCACTTAAAAACTGATGGTCTTGATTCCTTAATACTTACTTGGTCAAAGCCTAGTTACTCATCAGCCCCATAACCATGACATAAGCACACACATACACAAGCACACAACTTAGAATATCCACTATCACATTACTGGTAAACTTTAAAATACAGAACATTTAGGAACAAAAAACTAAAACACAATCTTTTGGAAATCATTCAATTCAGATTTAGAAAGTTAATGTAAGCACGAATGCCTTCTTGACAGAGAAGCAATCCTATTAAGTATTATTTTCAAGGCCCCCAAGTTCTATTGTCACTTGATTATGGGGAGACTGGAAAGATCCAGTGACAGACAGGCACTGTGACTCGAATGCTTTTCTCTGTATGTGAGTCATGTTTGTACGCTTGTAGTACCTTACCATGTGAAGATCGTATTTAATACTTTTTTAAATTGCACAGAATAGTCAATTGTGACATAAACCATTTATAGATGATGAAGTTTGTTTGAGAAAGGCTAAATAGGCCTGACGAATTAGGATCCAATTCAAAACCAAACCATTTGTCAACATTTAGTCACGTAAATGTCCATGTCTTTTGTTTTTGTTCAGAAAATAGTATCTTCACAATAAACTGCTGGAGATTTAAAGACCTTGCCCTAATGGCCGTGGAAAGTTTTAGAAACAGTTTCTACAGGGATGGAAAAGTGTAAGGCTAAATTTAAGCCAAAGCCAATAATCCCAATGATCTCTAAGTTCTAAAGGGTAGCCACATTTGGACAGAGTTCTTTCCACTACCACTTAGAGGCAGGCAAGCAATGTAGATTATATCTTCATGACTGATTAGATTGGTCCATATGAGCCCTTGTTGAATATCTTTTTTTCAGACAGAATTATATACTTTTAATTGTAGTTGTTTTGGTTATGTAGGTTATTTCTTTTCTCATTGTTGATATTATGTTCATGAGTGTTGTAAATTTTTAAGATATTTGTATCCATTAACTACTAATGAGTAACAAACTACTCCAAAACTTTGAGTCTATGGAATTCTGAGCAGTTCTGCTTATCTGGACCAAACACTGCTCATCTCTGGACTTGCCCATGCTTCTACTGTCAGCTGGCAGGTCAGCTAGGGACTGAATGATCTAATGTCCTCAGCTGGGGCAGCCTGGTAGTCTTCCAGCAGGCTACCCTGGGCTTGGGGCTTATTCTCCTCATCAGCATTGCATAACGAGGAGTGTGTCCTATAACTTCAGGCTGCCCCACAGAAAGAGAGAGAGCCATCAGTTTCTTCCTTTGATATGGTTTTGCCGTGTCCACACCCATAGTGAAGCGGCGTCATCGTCTGGGGTAAATACCCGAGGTTCGTCATCTCACGCCAAGGAAATGAAGCACAGGGACACACAAGAAGTGAGTTTAAGAGCAGAGGTTTAGCAGGCCAGAAAAAAGAGAAAAGCTCTCTCTCCTGCAGAGAGAGCGGGGCTCCCAAGTGGGTCTTCCTGTTCCGTGGTTGTATGGGGTTTTACAGGTGGGCTTGAGGCGGCAGTGTCTGATTTACATAGGGTCCAAAAGATTAGTCAGACCCGGTGTTCCATTTACATAGCACACGAAGAAGCTAGCCACCCCACCCTAATCTTTAATTATGCCAATGGATTCTCTTCCTGGCCAGTGCCATGCTGCCTGCTTCTTTATTGTACACGTAGTTGACAAAGAAAAGGGAAGACGCAGCCACCATGGTGAACATGCCAGGTCCCCAGGTAGCCTTTTCCTACTGACACAGCTGCCAGCATTCACCAGTGCAAGCTTCTAGCTTGCTTTTCCATGTCTGCAGCCTGAATTTTCAGTCTGCTCTTTGTTAGAGAAGAAATTATTTGGGGGCTGCTTTTTGTTAAAAAGGTAGCCTTACTGAGGATCTCTTACCCTCACTAACTGCCTAAATAATTTCTTTTTAGCTCCTGTATCAAAATCTCATCTTGAATTGTGGCTCCCATAATCCCCACATGTCCCCTTGTTGAATATCTTAGGTCAGGTAGATTAGATTTATCCATATGAGCCCTTTTTTAATATCTTGTTATATATAAAGTTCCAGTGCCACAAAAGAAATAGCACTCAAATATAAAATTTTCTTTTTAATTCTCAGCAAGGTAAGGTACTTCTATAGAAGGGTGCACCCTTACAGATGGAGCAATGGTGAGAGCACACTTGGACAAGGGAGGGGAAGGGGTTCTTATCCCTGATGCACGTGGCCCCTGCTGCTGTGTCGTTCCCCTATTGGCTAAGGTTAGACCGCGCAGGCTAAACTAATTCCGATTGGCTAATTTAAAGAGAGTGACGGGGTGAGTGGTTTGGCGCGAAAAATGGTTATGACAGAGCATGTAATGAGTCAGGGTGGAGTAGATAATCGGAATGAGTCAGGGTGGAGCAGGTGATCAAAAAAAGTTGCTTTATGAGGAAGTTAAGTTTAAAAGTAGAAGGCCAAGAATTGAACACACTGACATACTGATTCTTTGAAAAGAAATTTAGAACTCATATCTAACATTATCTTAGGTGAGGTATTCATTTCGGTTGTGGGTATCAGAATAGCCTCTCACCTGAGTTACAGGCCACTTGCCCTTCAGTCTTCCTGCTCTCTTCACCAAGTCTGTTTTTCATATGGATACACCTGGACTCAGCATAATCCTACTAAGGACTGCAAAGTTTCTCCACTGCCAGCAGCGTGAAATCCAAATTTGTTATAGAGATAGAGATTTTTGGACTAATTTAGTATTTCAACCTAATTTCCCCAGTCTTAAATATAGGCACACATATTTATCTCCAGTCTCCTCAGATTTCTCAGTTGTTTCCCAAATGTCACAATACTCCTGCTTTCAAGCCTTTGTGACATTTTTCTCCCTAGAAAGGCTCTCCCCTCAAAACCTAGAAAACACTGTCTCGTTCTTCAATGCCCAGATAAACATTGTGCCCATTGTGGTAACTGACGGATTCTAGGCAGAGACAAATCAGTCTTTCCTTTGTTTCTATGATTCTTGACATCTTTCTCTTGTACTGATATATTACAGTTGTCTATCTCTCTTTCTAGCTTGATTTTTAAGTTCTTGAGAATAAAGAATTCATTCACTTGAGAAATCATTATTATTATACTTTTATAAGTTTGTAATCCTATTTACTATAATTATTATTTAGTACCTACTAAACGACCGGTACTAGTCCTAGGGCAGAGGATACAGCAGTGAACACAACAGACAAAATCCCTACCTTGTTGGAGTTCACATTCTAGTCTGAGGAGAAAAACAATACACAAAATAAATAAATAATATGACAGAAGTGATAATGCCTAGAAAAAATTAAGCAGAGAAGCAGGATAAGAATGACTGAGAGTGACCAGGTGCGGTGGCTCACACCTGTAATCCCAGCACTTTGGGAGGCCGAGGCCAGTAGATCACTTGAAGTCAGGAGTTCGAGACCAGCCTGACCAACATAGTGAAACTCCATCTCTACTAAAAATACAAAATTAGCCAAGTGTGGTGGTGCAGGCCTATAATCCCAGCTACCTGGGAGGCTGAGGCAGGAAAATAGCTTGAAGCCAGGAGACAGAGGTTGCCGTGAGCCGAGATTGCACCACTGCACTTCAGCCTAGGCAACAAGAGCAAAACTCCGTATCAAAAAAAAAAAAAAGAGAGAGAGAGAGAGAGAAAGAATGACTGAGAGTGCTGGTTGCAATTTTAAATTGGGTGAACAGACATGAACTCACTGAGAAAGTGGTATTTGAACCAAGATATGAAGACAGTGAGGCAGAAAGCCATGCAGCTATGTAGAAGAAACATACTACAGGGAGAAGAAATAGCCAGTGCAAAGGCCCTGAGGTGGGAGCATGCCTGGCACATTCAAAGACCATCACAGAAGTCAGTGTGTAAAACAAACCAAAAAATGAACAAAAAATAAAACAAAAACCAACCAGATCTGTCATTTGCAACAACATGGATAGAATGGAAGATCACTATGTTAAGTGAAATAAGCCAGGCACAGAAACACAAACATCACATGTTCCCACTTATTTGTGGGATCTGAAAATCAAAACAATTGAAGTCATGGAGATAGAGGGTAGAAGGATGGTTACTAGAGGCTAGGAAGGGTAGTGGGAGGTTGGGGAGCAGTGGGGATGGTTAATGAGTACAAAAAAAAGTACTTAGAATGAGTAAGACATATTTGATAGCACAACAGGGTGACTGTAGTCAATAACTGCACATTTTAAAATAATGAAGAGTATAATTGGATTGTTTGTAACTGAAAGGATAAATGCTTAAGGGAATGGATGCCCCATTTTCCATGATATGACTGTTACACATTGCATGCCTGTATCAAAATAGCTCATGTACTCCATAAATATATACACCTACTATGTACCCACAAACACTAAAAATTAAAAAAAAAAATTAAAAAGCCAGTTTGACAGGAGACGAGAGAACAAGGGGAAGAAAAGCAGAAAAGCAGGAAATAAAGTTGAAGACCATGTAGGGTTCCATAGCCCACTATACAGGTTGACTTGTTTCTTTCTTTCTTTTTTTTTTTTTTTTTTGAGAGAGAGAGAGACAGAAAACATTGGAAAGTACTAAGCAATAAAGCAATTTGATGCTTACATTTTAACAGGATCACATGACTGCTATGTGTTCATCAAATAATTTTATTGCTTCCATTAATATATAGCTACATGCTATTTCCCAGTTTCCCTTGCTAGATAGGACCATGGAACTGACTCTGGCCAAAAAGAAGTAGTCAGAAATGATGATACTCTACTTCCAGTCCCAGCGCATGAGAAAACACATGCACACTCTCCGCCAGATGCAGAAAATCCAATACAGAATTAATTCCATGTTGTAGAGAAAGGTGGATCCACTATATGGAAAAATTCTGGGACCCTGAATGGCCATGTAGATCAGAGCTCCTTCACCTACTCACTGTCATATGAGAAAATGATAAACATTTATTGCACTAAACCTCTGAGACTTCGGAGTTGTTTTCTAAGCAGTTAGTGTCATGACTAACATAGGAGGCTATTGTAATTATCCAAGTCTAATACAGTGGTGGTTTGGATCAGAGTGTTAACAATAGTTATCAGTCAGACTCTTGATATATCTTGAAAATGAACCAATAGGAAGACTGACAGATGGCACTTGGAATGTGAAATTAAAAGTGGAGTTGAAGATAACTCCAAGATTTTTGGCCTGAACAGCTATCTGCATTTACCTAACTTAGTGAAGAGTCTGAGAGGATCCAGCTTTGGAAATAATTGTGAGCTAAGTTTAAGAAATGGAAAGGTTGACCAGTTGCAGTGGCTCACGCCTGTAATCCCAGAAATTTGGGAGGCTGAGGCGGCCGGATCACTTGAGGTCAGGAGTTTGAAACCAGCCTGGCCAACATGGTGAAACTCCATCTCTACTAAAAATACACACAAAAAAAAAATTAGCCAGGCATAGTGGCACATGCCTGTAATCCCAGCCACTCAGGAGGCTGAGACAGGAGAATCACTTGAACCCAGGAGGTGGAGGTTGTAGTGAGCCAAGATAATGCCAGTGCACTCCAGCCTGGGTGACAGAGCAAGACTCCATCTCAAAAAAAAAAAAAAAAAAAAAAAAAGAAGTTTAGGGGCAAGGTCTGGAAATATAAGTTTTGAAGTTGTCAGCATAATATATTTAAGCCACAAGACTGTGTGAGGTCTCTTAGGGAGCTGGTCTGAAGAAAAGCACCCAAGGAGTATTCCAGTTTTCAAAGACCAGAGAGGTTTTTTTTGTTTTTGTTTTTGTTTTTCTCTACCAAGCAGGTAAATTAGAAAGGAAAGGCAGTGAGGTAAGAGAAAACCAGGACAGAATGGACTCCAAATAAAGAATTTCGGGCCGGGCGCGGTGACTCACGCCTGTCATCCCAGCACTTTGGGAGGCCAAGGCAGGCCGATTACCTGAGGTCAGGGTTGGAGACCAGCCTGACCAACATGGAGAAACCCTGTCTCTACTAAAAATACAAAATTAGCCAGGCGTGGTGGTGCATGCCTGTAATCCCAGCTACTCGGGAGGCTGAGGCAGGAGAATCACTTGAACTCAGGAGGCAGAGGTTGCAGTGAGCTGAGATCACTCCATTGCATTCCAGCCTGAGCAACAAGAGCCAAACTCTGTCTCAAAAAAAAAGGAATTTCAAAGATGATAGAGTAATTAACTGCACACCCCTGTGGTAGATGACCTAAGAATATTATCATCCTTTTTCTAAAGACAAAAAGGATGATACACAACTAAAAAATGAATAAATATTAAGAAATTTTTGATGACTTCAAACTATAGCTAAGATTTTCTTCAAGCAGTGAGATTACTAAAAGAGTTCCATAAGGGACACACCAGTCAAGAATTATGCTTATGGGAAGTGATCAAATGAAATTTGCTTTAAAAAGTTTTCTTTAATTAAATGGCAGTTTCATCAATCCCCAGAAGCAAAGCATATTTTTATTATCTAAATGGTAGAAGAAAATTGCTTATTTGTGAGGAATGAAGTTAGGGGATTCACAAAATACTCAATTGTAAGCACTGTGATTTATAACCTCAGAAATTTTCTCTTTTGAGATGTATAATATTTTTATTTTTTTAAAATGACAATTATTTATTAAAAGACTGGCTCTTTGAAACTATAAGGAATACTGAATGTTATGTAAGTAGGTAATAATTATTTCCTTCACATCACTGTCTTCCCAAATAGCTACAACTATTAAGCTTTCCCATGTTTACATAATTCCAATTTCTCTTCGTCCTCAATTCTTGTTAATATGTTAAAAATATGACCCTTAGTAGTAAACTGAAAAATTTGTCGGGAATTAATACAAAGAGTAAACTAGCATTGACAGAATGTTGATAATAAAAGAAATGTTCTTTAGAGGAATCACCTATGTACATACACACAAAGACACAAAAAAATATGAGGAACTGACAAAACACTGATGAAAGACAAAATTAATTCAACAAAATAAAAAATAAACACATGAAAATAAAACAAGACAAACCATGATATATCTGAACAATAAGACTAACCACTAGTATATAGTTATAGATATCACAGATATTATTATAATTTACTAAAATTATAAAATTGGACCCAAGTTAAGTCCAAGTTGCTGATGGCCAACAAATCCTCCAAAGGAGTGATAATTAAATCTTTAATTTCCATATGTGTCTTGGATCTTCTTACAAGGGCCACCGTGTTGCATGGTAGGTGACAACTTCAACTGCCTCCCTAAAATAAACACAAGAATGGGCTGCATTACAAAAATACATGCATCCAACAATGAAATTAACTGGAGGGGCATATGCAAAAGAAATTTAGAAGGAATTTGGGGAACAAACCAAATGAAGCTAGGCATGATGGCTCACGCCTGTAATCCCAGCACTTCAGGAGGCTGAGGTAGGAGGATCACTTGAGATCAGGAGCTCAAGACCAGCCTGGCCAACATGGTGAAACCCCATCTCTACTAAAAATATAAAAATTAGATGGGTGTGGTGGTGGGTACCTGTAATCCCACCTACTTCGGAGGCTGAGGCAGGACAATCCCTTGAACCCGGCGGGCGGAGATTGCAGTGAGCAGAGATCGCACCACTGCACTCCAGCCTGGGTGATGGAGTGAAACTCTTGTCAAAAAAAAAAAAAAAAAAAAAGAACACCAATATGGACTACTGCATAGCTTTTTGATGTTCCGGTTTATTTCACAGAAAAGAACGGGCTGCTTCAAACAGAAATCATGTTTCAGTGGGGCTTAGAAAAATACTAAAACTACAAGGATCTTGACTAGGCGCCGTGGCTCATGCCTGTAATCCCAGCACTTTGGGAGGCAGAGGCAGGTGGATCACCTGAGGTCAGGAGTTTGCCACCAGCCTGGCCAACATGGTGAAACCCCGTCTTCACTAAAACTACAAAAATTAGCCAAGCATGGAAGCACTTGCCTGTAGTCCCAACTACTCAGGAGGCTGAGGCACAAGAATCATTTGAATCCTGCAGGCAGAGGTTGCAGTGAGCGGAGATCTCACCACCGCACCCAGCCTGGGTAACACAGTGACACACTGTCAGAGGGGAAAGGAGGGGAGGGGAGGGGAGAACTCACTGTGTGCGGCCCTCAAGTTAACACCTGTCTTCACTGTGCTGTCTATGGTTGCAAATTCCTTGGAGATGGGAAATCTGCTATTTTACTTGTGTACAGTGCCTAGCATGGCATCTTGCAGAAACAAAGATTTTCAAATGGCAAAAAACATTCACTCTTATATAAAGATTCTCTGACAAAAGGGTGATAGAGTGCTGCCTCTAAGCTGCAGAGGTTCCTTTCCTCATTGTTCACAGTTGTGTGGATTGCATGATGTTCCTTGATTGTCACCCACTGGAAGTAAATGGAATAAAGACAGACCTGGAAATTAGCATTTCTCCTTGCAGACCTTTAGAAACTGCCACTAAATGTTCTAACCACCAGCTGTATTACACAGCTTTAAGCATAGGTTGTAGAGTCTTATAATCCTTGCCCCACAAATTAAATAAATTTGAAATAATCTGCAGAGTTGACCCAAAAATAGTAAAGCTCATTTTTAGTACCTATGTAATAGTCATCATACACATTATACTTAATTGAAATGCATTACAACTCTGTTGGGTAGACAGTATTCAACTCATTCTAGCTTTGAGCTACTGAATATTTGTAAAACACTTTTTCTGGTATGGACATAGCCAGTGAATAGTACAGCCACACTCAAACCTCAAAACTGTGTTCATTCTACAATATCCAATATTGTTCTCTATCTTCCATATTATTTTTTGCTCAGAAATTTAAAGCAATGTTTATTAAATTAATGGATACTTTTTTTTTCACATTCAGGATAATTTATTGATGTTTTCCTTACAAGATTAATTTTTGACCTGAAATCTTTTTTTGTTTATCATTGATACTTTTTATTTATTTATTTATTTATTTTATTATTATTATACTTTAAGTTCTAGGGTACATGTGCATAACGTGCAGGTTTGTTACATAAGTATACTTGTGCCATGTTGCTGTGCTGCACCCATCAACTCGTCAAATTACAGCCTGATGTAAGTCCATGCTCCTTTCATAATTCAACATGGCTCTAAAGTTTCCAGTTGATATTCTGTTTAGAAATTTAAAGTAGTGCTTATAAAATAATCCTTTTTCACAACTATAGCATGACATAAAATTATGCATCTAAAATATGAATGCAGAAATGACAAACTCTAGAATGCACTGGAAAAGGTGACAACTTAAGAGATATTTTGTCCAAAAAAAAGAATCTCTTCTAGAATGACACACAATGAGATGTAAATTCAAGGTCTCCTTCGTATTAACAAACATTAAACAACAGTCACATTTAGGACACTGATATCAGTAATAAAAATAATACAGAGATATAAATTAGTTCATTTAAAATGTTTATATAAATATTTCTGGACTAAAAATAAACACGGAAATGTGAATGCATATTTCATTGACACATTTGTTTTTGTGTGTCTATGTGATCAATTATATAAGCTAGAAGTACAGTAATTTACCTTACAGATTTGGAAAACAGCTAAAACTGGCAAAAAGATGCATAAGATAAGATGTGTTCAATGCACATTAGGAATGCTAGTGCTCAAACCTGATTAACACCACCAAAGGATTTGAAATTCAAAGGTGTTAAAATAAGTAAAATGGATTATAAAGTCAAACTAGGTACCAAATTCCAAAATATTAAGAATAACTGGTCTATTGAATACAGGCTTAACATTGATATGAGTTGAATAATAATAAAGTTAAAGCTTTTGATCTGTAAGATCTGTCATTTCTGAAATATTATTTCACTAACCTAAAGAAAAGAAATGAATTGTTCCTTTTTCTTCCAATATCACAACTGCCTCCAAACGTTCTCTTTACAGCTACCAAATTCTGCTTTTTATAATTCTGAGATCATTTTGAAATGAAGACACATTTTCTAAAGTGAATCATTAAGAAATAATAGACTCTTAACAATGTAATCTCCTGTTCAATTTAAAATGTTTTAGGTCTCATTGCAATCTCACTGTAAATGAGCCTCAGATTATCCAATACCATCAAAGCAAAATCTGTCCAGGAATTTCTCATTTGTTTTGTATTTATAAACTTTTCTTCAGCCTGTAGAAACTATTTTGGACCTTGAGCTTTTTAGTGACTAAAGAATAATTGCTAAAGAAATAATTTAAATATTAATAGATATATCATAATACAGCTTTTAAATGGAGCGATATGTACCATGCAATTCTATTTTCTGATAGTACAGACCGGGTTCTATAACTAATCCTCCAACCAAAAACAAGTTAAAATGCCAAGTGAAATATATTTGTAATCTTTTTAAATGTCTATAGCTTGCGGCCGGGCGCGGTGGCTCAAGCCTGTAATCCCAGCACTTTGGGAGGCCGAGACGGGCGGATCATGAGGTCAGGAGATCGAGACCATCCTGGCTAACACGGTGAAACCCCGTCTCTACTAAAAAAAATACAAAAAACTAGCCGGGCGAAGTGGCGGGTGCCTGTAGTCCCAGCTACTCGGGAGGCTGAGGCAGGAGAATGGCGTGAACCCGAGAGGAGGAGCTTGCAGTAAGCTGAGATCCGGCCACTGCACTCCAGCCTGGGTGACAGAGCAAGACTCCGTCTCAAAAAATAAATAAATAAATAAATAAATAAATAAATAAATAAATAAATGTCTATAGCTTGCTAGCAAGAAAAGTAAGGAATATTCAGATGTCAAAAATTAAGTGAGGAAAGAAACGCATCAAGGTAAGCAGAGAATTTAAAACAGATCATTCCTTAAAGGACGGCAATTTTTTAATTTGGTAATTGTAATATTTGGAATTTTTCATGACTTTAAACATACAGGAACAGATAACAATGCCCAAAGCATATCCAATGAAGTTTAATAGAAGGAGAGAGGAAAAAGAATGATATAAGAAATATTTGAAGGAATAATGACTTCAAGTTCCTAAAATGACTGGAAGATCCCTCTCCACAAATTCAGTATCCTCACAAATAACAAGAAAGATTAAAAAGAGAAATATACATCATAAAGAAATTGCCAAAAAACAATGAAAAAGAGAAATCCTAAATAAAGCTAGAGAAAAAATAGATATCACATGCAAAGGAATTGTAATGACACTGACAGCCAATTTATCCTGTGCAACAATGGGAACCAGAAGAAAGTGGAATTATATGCACACTGAGACAAAATAGGTATAAGAGTTCTAAACCTAATGAAAAAAATTAATCAAATGTATTAAGGTATATCTAAAATAAGCTGTATTAATGTGTGCAATTCAGTGAGCTTCGACAGATTATTATTACCATGAAACCACTGCCACAACTATAATACAGACTATTTTATCACCCCAAAACTACCTCAAGTGCTTTTACATTACATACCACTCTACCACTGGTACCAGACAATTGTTGTTATATAGTTTTTATAGTATAGCATTTTCTGCACTTTTTTACATGAATGGCATCATATAATGTCCATTTCTTGTGTCTTGATTCTTTTACTTAGAGTAATTCTGAGGTTGATGCATATTGTATTATTAATCAGTAGTTCATTCTTTATTTCCGAGGACTATTCAATTGTACAGATATACCACATTTCGCTTATCCATTCACTGATATTTAGGTTGTGTCCACTTTTTGACTATTGGGCAAAAAGCAGTCATGAACATTCATCTTTGTGTAGATCCATGTCTTCATTTTATACCTAGAATAAAATGCCTGGATCCTATGGTAGGCATATGTGTACTACTTAAAATGTGACAATCTTCTAAAGTAATCTGAAGTGTAGGAGAGTTCCTGTTGCTTCATATTCTTACCAATATTTGTATTCCCAGAAATTTTACCATAAGCATTCTAATTATATGCAGTGTTATCTTACTGCAATTTGGACTTTTATTTTCCTGATGATGTCAAGCACATTTTCATGTCTTATTGACCATTGTTTCCTAAAGTACCTGTCCAAATTTTTTGCCCATTTTCAAATTGGATAGTTTGTCTTCTTACTTTTTAATTAAAAGAGTGTTGGCCAGGTGTGGTGGCTCACACCTATAATCTCAGCACTTTGGGAGGCCAAGGCAGGCAGATCACCTGAGGTCGGGAGTTCCAGACCAGCCTGACCAACATGGAGAAACCCCAGGTCTACTAAAAATACAAAATTATGATAGTTTGCTGAGAATGATGGTTTCCACTGCATCCATGTTATGCACATGTACCCTAGAACTTAAAGTATAATAATAATAATAAATAATAAAAAAATACAAAATTAGCTGGGCATGGTGGCACATGCCTGTAATCCCAGCTACTCAGGAGGCTGAGACAAGAGAATCGCTTTAACCCGGGAGGTGAAGGTTGCAGTGAGCCAAGATCACATTACTGCACTCCAGCCTGGACAAGCGCAAAACTCCATCTCAAAAAAATAAACAAATAAGTTCTGATTTATCAATTTTTTTCTTTTATGAGCCATGCTTTTTGTGTAATGGCTAAGAAAATTTCCTACTCAAAGTTGCCAAAAAATTTTAACCTATGTTTCCATCTAAAAGTTTTACTTTTTTAACTTTCCCATTTATGTCTATACTTCATCTCCAGTTAATTTTTGTGTGTAAGGTAAAGGAAAGGTTGATGTTTATTTTTTTTTCCATACAGACATTCATTTGCTTCAGCACCATTTGTTGAAAAGACATTTCTTTCCCTGTGGAATTGCTTTAGCATCCTGAAGAAAACTATTTAGTAGGTATAGGCATGAGTGTATTTATAGATTTCCCATTCTGTTCCATTGGTCTATATATCTACTTCTTCACTAAAATCATACTGTGGATGAAGTACACAAAAATCATAAAAATAATAAAGAGTATTTCAAATATATTAATTTAAAAACTTATGGAGCAAATGTTCCCATTTAAGAAAGAAGAAACTTATAAACTGTGTTTTCTAAATCCAGCTATATTTTGTTTATAGACAATATATATCTGTAACATAAAGATATAAAGTATGAAAGAAGAAAAACTGTTATGTATGTCAGGCAAATACTGAGGAAAGCTTGTATAATTCCATTAACAGCAAACAATTTGTTTATAAATGAAGAGAATTGATAGAACAGATCAATTCATAATGATAAAAGTTTCAATACACATGGAAAACTATCAGTCCCAAAATTATAAGCAACTAATAATATAAGTTCAATGAATACAAAGCAAAAAATTATGTAAACACAAGAAAGAAAAATACACTCTCAACATAGAATATTTTAATCTACCCCTTCCATTAATCAGTGTATAAATCTGACATCTTGTTACAGTCTAGCGCAAATGAAAGTACAAAAGTGTTTCAAAAAACCCATAGGTCAAAAAAACTACCACTGAAAAAATGCCACATCCACAAATACCTGAAGCTCTCCAACCTCAGGGATGAATCACCCCATTATCCTTTTACCAAAAATTCCAACCTTTTAATATGCCTTAACAGGTAAGGAAGTGCTTGTTCCTGTTTGGTTTAGGCTAAGTAATACAAAGTGCTGTAACAAAGAAACCTAATAAATTTCAGTTGGCTTAACAAAATAAAGGTTTATTTTTTATTCATTTTACAATCCAATTGAATGACCACCAATTGATATGGTCACACAGTGACCCAGATTACTTCCATCTGGAGGTTCCACCATGCCATAGAACCTCAACTAAAAAACCTCAGACAACCTCATGGTTCCACCATGCCATAGAACCTCAACTACAGAACGTCATGTTTCCACCATGCCATAGAAACTCAACTATAGAATCTCATGGGTCCACCATGTCACAGAACCTCAACTAAAGAACCTCACAGAACTCTCATGGTTCCACCATGCCACAGAACCTCAACTAAAGAACCTCATAGAACCTCATGGTTCCAACACGCCATAGAACCTGAACCATAGAGCCTCATGATTTCACAATACCATAGAACCTCAACTATAGAACATGGTTCCACCAAGCCATAGAACCTCAATTATAGAACCTCATGATTCCACAATGCCATAGAACCTCAACTATAGAACATGGTTCCACCATGCCATACAACCTCAACTAAAGAAACTTCATGCCATAGAACCTTAACTAAAGAACCTCACAGAACCTCTTGGTTCCACTATGCCATAGGACCTCAACTATAGAACTTCATGGTTCCACCATGCCACAGGACCTCAACTATAGAATCACGGTTCTATAATGCCATAGAACCTCATGGTTACACCCTTCCATAGAACCTCAACCTCACAGAATCTGTTGCTGGATCTTGTGCATATATCTAGAATCTGGGGGAAGTGAAAGAATGGAGGTTCGCAAGAGGTTTTAATGGATCAGTATTGGAATGGCACACATAACTTCACAAGATTTAGTTACATAGCCAGACATAATTACAAAGGAGGCTGGGAATTATTTTGTAATAGTGTGTACCCATGAAGTAGATAAAATAGTTTTGGGGAACACATAGAATACAATAAAACCACCCTTTTTAGTGGACAGCTCTGTGAGTTTTGAGAAGCACATTTAGTTGTGACATCTGTAGCAAAATCAAGATATAGGATAGAATTACCCCCCAAAAAAATTCCCCTTTCCTCTTCATAGTCAACTCCTCTGCCCCAACTCCCACCTCTAGCTCCTGGCAACTATAGATCTATTTTCTTTCTAGTTTTGTCTTTTCCAAAATACCAGATAAATGGAATCATACAACATGTAGCCTTTGGGGGCAGGCTTCTTTCACTTAATTTAGCATGTGTGTGATTCAACCATGCTGTTCTGTATATTAGTAGTTTGCTCCCTTTTGCTGCTGAGTTATACCCCATGATACATGACACCAAAATACCAATTCATAAAGAAAAAATATAGATGAATTTGACTTCAAAATTAAGAACTCCTGCTCTATGAAAGACACTCTCAAAAGATGAAAAGATAGACTATGAGACAATATTTGCAAACAGCATATCTGATAAAGGACCTATATCCAGGATATATAAAGAGTTCTTAAAACACAATAACATTGTTCCTGTTTGGTTTAGGCTAAGTAATACAAAGTACTGTAACAAAGAAACCTAATAAATTTCAATTGGCTTAACAAAATAAAGGTTTATTTTTTATTCATTTTACAATCCAATTGAATGACCACCAATTGATATGGTCACACAGTGATTTATTTAATGGACAAAAGATTTGAACAAACACCTCATCGAAGACATATGGATGCCAAGAAGCACGTGAAAAGATGCTCAATATCACTAGTCATCAAGGAAATCAAAATTAAAACCATAATGAGATATCACTACATACCTATTATAATGGCTGTAACTTTTTTTTTTTTTTTTTGAGATGGAGTTTTCTCTTGTCACCCAGGTTGGAGTGCAATGGCACAATCTCGGATCACTGCAACCTTTGTCTCCCAGGCTCAAGTGATTCTCCTGCCTCAGCCTCCCAAGTAGCTGGGATTACAGGCACCTGCCACCACGTCCAGCTCATTTTTGTGTTTTTTTAGTAGAGACGAGGTTTCACCACGTTGACCAGGCTGGTCTCGAACTCCTGACCTTAGGTGATCCGCCTAAATGGCTGTGGGCTGTGATATTTTAAATTGGCAATACAAAGTGCACAAAATGATGCTGAGCAATTGGAAATCTTTTCAATTCCTAGCAGTAATATGAAATATATATCCACCCAATTTGGAAAACAGTCTTGCAGTTTCTATAAAATTAAACATACATTTACCATACAATCCAGCAATTCTACTCCTGGGTATTTACACAAGTGAAACAAAAACTCAGGTTCACATAAAAACCAGTAAAGGCCGGGCACAGTGGCTCACACCTGTAATCCCAGCACTTTGGGAGGCCGAGGCGGGCGGATCACGAGGTCAGGAGATCGAGACCATCCTGGCTAACAGGGTGAAACCCCATCTCTACTAAAAATACAAAAAAAAAAGCCAGGCATGGTGGCAGGCGCCTGTAGTCCCAGCTACTCAGGAGGTTGAGGCAGGAGAATGGCATGAACCTGGAAGGCGGAGCTTGTAGTGAGCCGAGATTGCGTCACTGCATTCCAGCCTGGGCGACACAGTGAGACTCTGTCTCAAAAAAATAAAATAAAAAATAAAAACCAGTAAAAATGTTTATAGCAGCTTAATTCATAAACACCAAAAACTGGAAATAATCTAAATATCAATCTACTGGTGAAAGGATACACAAAAACTATTGTTTTTCAATGCTAAATTAGGTAATGTATGGATATATATTAAGGGCTCCAAAGTTTATTAGATGAACAAGTCTATATTATCTCACATTAAACTATAATCTTAGTTCTAAAACACTATTGTTTTAGAAAGTAAAGATTGTTATTTTGTTTTTATTTTCTCATTCCAGTGAACTATCAGTTCTCTTCAAAGAAACAGCGAGAAGAAACAAAGCTGAAGTCTGGCAAATGTGTGAGACTGAAATATCTATTAGGCCAAAAAAGATTGTGAGAAAGATTACTCCAGATGAGACAGCCAGTCATTGGCACTAAGCAATTTCAGCAGTGTCCTAGATTCCAAAAGTAAAGTCAATACTGAGAACAGTGTTTCTTCAAAAGCCTACGGAAGGTTCTCACACAACCCTCATAATGCGTATCTGTTTCCCAATCTTTAGGCAAGAGCTGCATTCGACATATTCTGAGTAAAATACGCCAATGGCCATTTTAAAGACATTATATGTGAATCACTCAAATTTCCAACATGCCTGGGAATAAGCCTAAAACTACATGGTTTACAAGAAATGCTTGTGAAATGTTATCTTGGTCACCCCTAAGTTTTAATGTCATTTTTTGTGAAGTTTCATTGTTTAATGTCTAATTCCTAATTATTTAATTTTTTTAAGAAGGATCAGATTTTTTTCATGATGTGAAAATTAAGAATTTGCCTACATGGTTGAAAATATTCACAAGAGACTTGATTATTCACATTCACATACACAGAGAAAGTTTGCTGAATTTAAAAAAAAAAAAAAAAAAAAAAAAAGCTCTTTTACCCATGCAACCCACTCTCAGGGACACTCAAGTGCTTGTCTGTTCCTCTGTGGGCTTCAGTTTTCATCAATGTTGAATAGTTTGGCCACTTCACTAAGATCTTCAGATTGCTCACCATCCTCAGTGGTCTTCCTTGCTATTGGCATTTGGTTAAAGATGTTCCATATAGCATGATCCCCACAACCACTTTGTCCCTGGAATGGAAAATGCCACCTTTGCTGTAGTCCTCCAAGGCTCCTGGGAGAGGAGCCTTGGAACTGCAGGGGTGCTGGGAGGAAGAGTAATTTCTGAGGCCTCGTACTCTGTTTCACTCTCTGATCGGGTAACAGCTCCTGATTGCTCTGTGGCAGATTTTGGGTTGTCTTGTGCAGCTGCTTTTGCAAAAGCACCAACTGTGGGCCAAGAGCTTCACAGCCAGCATCAGGGCTCAAATCATTCCAGAACACTGACTGATGCCAGTACAACTTAGCAGCTCCAGTTATATTTTCCCCAGCCAATCTTCCACTCACAAAAGCATGATCGTGGTGCTCTAACCGCCTCCTCCCAGATTTATATCATAGAAGCATGCAGCATCTCCTGCTGCCCATGTTTGAGCATGCGTATAGCTCTACATTTACGCAGAAGCCACCAAAATCTGGGTCTATTTCCAGCCCACCAGTTCTCGACCAACTCAACACTGCGCTTCAGGCTCATGGCTGTGGTCAGTTTCTACCATCCCACCATCTTTCAACCTGATGAGTAACTTGACACTGCACCGACTTCAACCGACTGCACAATAGCAATGGGCATCATCTTAACCCCATCTCGTCTGACTTTTTCCATGGCTCAGTTGCAGAGCGATTTGCAGAAGACCTTTCCCATATTTCCTTTCTCAGAAAACAGTTGAATCACTTCTGCCCCCAAGGCTCCAACCCTTTCTGCCAAGAGCACAGGACAGTTCACCACCAAGCAAGCCCCCACTGATAACCGTAATTGACTTTAATTCCATGAAATCTTTGGAGTCCTACAGTCTCCAATCATTCTAGAGAGTGTTGCTCTGCTCTTCACCTCTGATCCAGCTTCATCAATGTCAGACAGACTTCTTGGAGGACCTCTTGTTGCAATCAAGCAGTTTTCATAGGCTATTTGAGAGCCATTGTTAAGTTTCACTGTGTTGCCTCTCACTTTCAGCTATACCACCTTCTACCTGGTGAGGATAGCCACAACACCATTCTCGATGTGAGGCAAGTCCTGAGCAGAGACACAGAAAGAGGTGGCTGGAAATACATGCTTCTCTCTTTTTCCATTCCATTGTCTGGATCACAGCATCTTTGTGACATCTGAGTCATCTGAAAACCACAGTTCTTTTGGAATTTTTCTTTGTTTTTCACTTTTATTTTAGGTTCAAGGGTACACATACAGGTTTGTTACACAGATAAATTGGATGTCATGGAAGTTTGGTGTACAGATTATTTCATCACTCAAGTAATAAGCATAATACCTGATAGTTAATTTTTTGATCCTCACCCTCCTCCCACCCTCCACCTTCAAGTAGAACCCAGTGTGCATTATTCTCTTCTTTTTGTTCATATGTACTCAATGTATAGCTCCCACTTATAAGTGAGAACATCTGGTATTTGGTTTTCTGTTCCTGTGTTAGTTTACTTAGGATAGTGGCCTCTAGCTCCATCCATGTTGCTGCAAATGACATGATTTCATTCTTTTTATGGCTATGTAATACTCCATGGTGTATGTATATGTACTACATTTTCTTTATCCAGTCTACCACTGATGGGCATTTGGATTGATTCCATATCTTTGCTATTGTGAATAGCACTGCAATGAACATATATGTGCATGTGTCTTCATGGTAGAATGGATTACATTCCTTTGGGTATATACTCATTAATAGGATTGCTGGCTTGAATGGTAATTCTGTTTTAAGTTCTTTCAGAAATCACCAAACTGCTTTCCACACTGGCTGAACTAATTTGCACCCCCACCAACAGTGTATAAGCATTCCCTTTCTCTGCAACCTCACCAGCATCTGTTATTTTTTGACTTTTTAGTAACAGTCATTCTGACCAGTGTGAGATGGTATTTCATGGTGGTTTTGATTTGCATTTCTCCAAGAATTAATGATGTTGAGCATTTTTTTATATGCATTTTTTATATGCTTGTAAATTTGTTAAGCACCTTATAGATTCTGGATATTAGACCTTTGTTAGATGCATAGTTTGCAAATATGTTCTCTCTTTCAGTAGGCTGTTTACACTCTTGATAGTTTGTTTTGTTGTTGCTGTTGTTGTGCAGATGCTCTTCAGTTTAATTAGGTCCCGTTTGTCAACTTTTGTACCATGGTTCTTTTGAAAGAGGAGATCGTATGTATGACAGCTCAGGATCTTCAGACATAATCAGGACCCCAGCCCCAGCATCCCAAGCCCAGATGGCTCTGGCTGCAGCAAAAGCAGCAGTTCTTCCGCCAGTGAGCAGGAGAGGGACATGATTTGGTACGCTGGCTTGAGGAACTGGCTCTCCACCTAGAGCAGATAACATGGTCCTTTTTTGCTTCTCTTCTGATGTAAGCCCTAACCCTAGCATTCTTTCATTATATCTTTTTTGGTTATCCTTTATAGTCGTGTAGGTATATGCACCAGCTCCTACTGTTGATAAGCCCACAATAAGGACTTAACACAGAATTATCTGTTCTGCCTCCTGGTGCTCCAGAGCTAGCCATTTGTCATGTTATCTGGAGTTCTAGAGGAATTAGAACTTGTGCCATTGCTGGAACAAGTTGCCTAGAAGCCAGTTTCTCTGCCTCGGGGTGCAGACGCACACCATCTGCACCAAGGGCACCAGCTTTTCCTTCAAAGTACTCACCACAAGGTGTCCACACCAGAACATTTCAGCAACTGCTACTCGGAACTTCTTCCTTTAGTTTCCTTGGATTCACATCAGACCAACGGGTCAAACGCCATCTAATGTTTATGTTTTTACACTTAATTTTTTCCCGAATGATTGTGGAATACTCTTAATTTAATTATTCACAACATACTTGCAAAAGTCTACATTGTATATTAGGAAGTAAAAAGCTAGTCACCTACTTGTTGTAAAAGCTTTGAGAAGACCTACATCTCATCTGTTGGCAGAATCTTAGGGAGATTATTGGCCAAAAAATATATAAATAATAAAGGACCGAGTTCCAGAAAAGAAGTGGTGCTGATGCAAGATGGAAAGATCTCAATCAGAGTTGAAGTCTGTGAGAATGGTTCAAGTACACATACTGAGACTGGAGGATTAATTTTCCATCCTAAAAACCATTTACAGAGCAGACTGCAAGTATATAAAAAAGGATCAAGGAGGCCAGGCACGGTGGCTCACGCCTGTAATCCCAGCACTTTGGGAGGCCGAGGTGGGTGGATCATGAGGTCAGGAGTTCAAGACCAGCCTGACCAACATGGTGAAACCCTGTGTTTACTAAAAAAAAAAAAAAAAAAAAAAAAAATTAGCCAGGCCTGGTGGCGCGCACCTGTAATCCCAGCTATTCGGGAGGCTGCAGCAGGAGAATCTCTTGAACCTGGGAGGCAGAGGTTGCAGTGAGCCAAGATCACGCCACTGCACTCCAGCCTGGGGAACAGAACGAGACTCCATCCCAAAAAAAAAAGGATAAAGGCTGCCACCTGTTGTAGGAGTCTGAATTATGCCAGCTCAGTGGCTGATCTCAGCCACTCACAAAGAAGCACCTTGCCCAGGTAATATCAGCAACTGGGCCACAGAGAAATGCTCACGATATCCACAAGAGCATTAGTGCAGCACTGCCATTAGCTCCAAGCTTCAGATTCTTAGAGGACCCCTTCAGTGAGCATTTCAAATCTGACATCCCTGACATCAATAAAACAAAGAAAATAAATGGCAGTTTGCATAAAATTGCAAGGACCACTAACCCCACTCCAGATAGAGAAGGACAGAGACTATGCTCGAGCAACCCCTAGAGGACATGGTGGGCTGAGCTGCAGAATTGCAGGTTCATTTATATCTGTCTGTTAGAGTCTTATAATCTTATATGGCCAGGAGCAATAGCTGTTAGAATAATATTTATGGCTACATAGTATTCAGCAAAAAAGCAGACAGCTCATTCAATTATTTACTTTGACTATATACATGGTAAATAGCTCTCAGAAAATGTCTCTCAGAGTGACCTTGGGCTTTTAGTCTCCACCAAAAGAACTTCAGATTTCAAATGGAATAGCATCCAATGTTAAGTTTCCCTTGTCACTTCTTATAATTTCTTATTAGGTTGGTGCAAAAGTAACTGCAGTTTTTGCCATTGACAGTAATGGCACTTTGGGAGGCCAAAGCGGGCCAATCGCCTGAGGTCGGGAGTTTAAGACCAGTCTGCCCAACGTGGAGAAACCCCATCTCTACTAAATATACAAAATTAGCCAGGCGTGGTGGCACATGCCTGTAATCCCAGCTACTCGGGAGGCTGAGGCAGGAGAATCGCTTGAACCCAGGAGGTGGAGGTTGCGGTGAGCCAAGATCGCACTATTGCACTCCAGCCTGGGCAAAAAGAGTGAGACTCCGTCTCAAAAAATAAAATAAAATAAAGAGTCACAGGTAATCAACTATATTTTGCCAAGCTGAAAATGTCTCAAGACAAACAGAGTAAGTAAACACTCTAATCCCTTTTTAAAAGTCAACTACAGGCCAGGGATGGTGGCTCATGCCTGTAATCCCAGCATTTTGGGAGGGTGAGGCAGGTGGATCATTTGATCTCAGGAGTTCAAGACCAGCCTGGGTAACAGGGCAAAACCTCATCTCTATAAAAAATTAGCCAGGTGTGGTTACATGCACCTGTGGTCCCAGCTACTTGAGAGGCTGAGGTGGGAGGATCACTTGGGCCTGGCAGGTGGAGGCTACAGTAACATAATTGTACCACTGCACTCCACCCCGGGCAACAACAGCGAGACTCTGTCTCAAAAAGAATAAAAATAAACAATAAAAACTTAGGACTTCTAATTCACACCAACTTAGGATTTCTCCACAAATAAGACAGCAGAGGTTTTTCTACTGTGGTTAACTTTCTCTTAGTATGTATTGGATAAAATCATACAAGTAAATGCAAGCATCATTCTCTGGATGGACTAATATTTTAGAAATAAAAATGGAGTATCTCATATCGCCAAAATAATTTGAAATTAATTGTAAATTGCATCCCTGTTCGAAAACATCGTGTTTAGAAATATTAATCAACAGAATGACTGTTTTTTTTTTTTTTTTTTTTTTTTTTTTTTTTTTTTTACTGGCTAAAACCAACAGAAGAGCAACTCGGTTCCATTTTGAGGAGGTAGGATACCATAGGGGTTAAGGACAGTCTTTGAGGTCAAGGACAGTCTTTGAGGTCAGTAGATTTGAGTGGAAATCCTGCCTCTCAGAAGCACCTCAAACCGTGTGTGTCTTCTTTAACAATTTACTTCTTTCCTTTAAGCTTTACTTTCCCACCAGTAGGAAGACAATATTAATAACTACCTCAAAGCAAAGCAAGTCAACTAATCTATATGAACTATAGTTCTTCCTGCTGTAAAAATGAACTGTTAATACTGACCTCAGAGACTCATTGTTCGAACTTAACAAAAAACCTGCTGAAACACATGAAATGTCAAGAACTACATAAATATCATAATTAGGTTGCTTCATATCATTTGTGGAACGTGGCGGTATATAAATTAAGTAATTAAATATATAAGTATTAACAACAATTAGTCTGTAGAATTTTCTAGTCAATTCTCATACCAGGATCTCAGGCTCTTACACTGATTGGAAAACCACATTTGGACATGGCTTGATACACAGGATCCTTGCCTTTATATCACTGAGTGAGCTTGTTGTGGAGACAAATGTCCAACAGGCATAAACAGACAAACTCATTTCCCTTCATGACTGCACAATCTGAATATGGGTGGACAAGTGAGGTCAAAACGTGGCTGAACCTTGGCACTATTCTTGCCTCATTGGTTTTCAGCCCAGGTTTCTTAAGAAAGAAAGCTTCTTTTTTATTGCATCATCTCAGCCTCTCAAACCCCAAAGGGCAACATTTCTAGAGATTTCTGCACAGCAAGGAGGGTTTTCTCCCACCCAAAAGCAATGTCTCAAACTTTTGCTGCTGTTGTCCTGACAGACTCCTTATATCTTTTTCTCCTTCAGAGACCAATGCTAAACTCGAGAGTGGCTTATTTAAACATTTTTTACTCACCTTATTAATATCCAGTGGAAATTATCTGGACTGCCTTTCAAAGAAAGTTCTATTAGTGTCAGGTAACAACATGCTCTGCAGTTTAAATGCAACTTTTAAGCATTTCAGAATTGATGCTTAAGTAATCACAGGATTTGCATTTTAAAACTTATGCTAGCATAATGAAGTAAAAGAGAGGCACAATACCTGTGTTCTAGTCCTGATAGTCATCAAATTCTACAAACTTCAGCTTTCTTATCTACACACGGATTTTTGCCAAGATCTAATGTGTGTGCGTGCACACACACACACTCCAAATCCGTGGGTCCCATGGGTCCCATGGGTTCTGCATTCATGAATTCAACCAATTGCAGATCAAAACTATTCAAAAAAAAATTGTGTCTGCACTGAACATGTACAGACTTTTACTTGCTTGTCATTATTCCCTAAACAATATGTGACAATAACTATTTACATTGCATTTGCATTGTATGAGGTATTATAAGTAATCTAGAGATGATTTAAACTATATGAGAAGGGCCGGGCGTGATGGCTCAACGCCTATAATCCCAGGACTTTGGGAGGTGGAGGGGGGTGGATCAACTGAGGTCAGGAGTTCAAGAACAGCCTGGCCAACATGGTGAAACCCCATCGCCACTAAAATTACAAAAATTAGCTGGGTGTGGTAGCGGGAGCTACTCAGGAGGCTGAGGCAGGAGAATAGCTTGAACTTGGGAGGCGGAGGTTACAGTGGGCCGAGATGGTGCCATTGCACTCCAGCCTGGCAACAAGAATGAAACTCCATCTCCAAAAAAACAATATAAAATAAGGTATATGTAAGGATGTGCATAGGTTATATGCAAATACAAAGCCATTTTATATCAAGGACTTATGCAACTGCAGATTTTGATATCTGCAGGACATCCTAGAACCAATGCTCACAGATACCAAAGGATGACATTATAACATAAATGTGATTTTGTATACAAAGGTAAGGTTAAAAGGGATTTGGTTATCTCTAAAATTTCCAAGTTGCTTTTCAAATACCACAAATTATTTCCCAAGTAGTTATGATAATAATGCATGGGGGAGAAAGAGCCACTTGCAAACATCAGAATTCATGTTTTTAGCACCAATTGTGGACAGCCTCTGTCCCTGGACCAGAAAATGTAAAACTGAATTAGATACCTATCTACATTCTAGAAGCTCATGGCACATCATAAACATTATCTCTGGTATTGCTGTAGATACTGCAAAGGTTTGCAAGGATTGCAAACAAACCATCTATTCCTTAGGTAGCAAGATGAACCATAATAAAGGACTTAACATCTATAACTTTCACAATATTTCTGCTTGACCTCTCCATTACGGAGCAGCACACATTAATTTCAAGAGGATCTTCCCATGAATAATCTGGCACACTCTTTTTTCTACCCTCATGATTAATAAAAGGCATTCTACGAATGTTTTATAGCAGTTCCCAGAAGGAACAACTCATCTGCCCTGTGCCTGAGAGCTGACTGTGAAAGACCTCAGGGCTAGAGAAATGGCCTGGGATCTTCACCTTTTAGCAGGAAAACTTCCAGGGAATCCCTTTTTTCTGTCCACAATTCATTTTGACCCTCTGCTGCTTCATCCTCCCCACTCATTGCCTGGGGAGTGGGAAAAGGGATGGCTATGAATTGATCTATGTCTCCCCAAAATTCGTATGTGGAAGCCCTAACCTCTGATGCTATTGTATTTCAAGATAGAGTCTTTTTTTTGGCGGGGGCGGGGGGGGTGGCGGACAGATCTTATTCTGTTGCCCAGGCTGGAGTGCAGTGGTGCAATCGCTGCTCACTACAACCTCCGCCTCCCAGGTTCAAGCAATGATCCCGCTTCAGCCTCCTGAGTAGCTAGGATTACAGATGTGCACTATGACACCCAGCTAATTTTTGTACTGTTAGTAGAACGGGGTTTCATCATGTTGGCCAGGCTGGTCCAAACTCCCGATCTTAGGTGATCTGCCTGCCAGGGCCTCCCAAAGTGCTGGGATTACTGGCATGAGCTATGGTACCCAGCCACAGGATAGAGTCTTTAAAGCGGTAATTAAGGTTAAATATGACCATAAGGGTGGGGCCCTAATCCAGCAGGATTGCAAATGCACACAGAAAGGGGTATGTGAGGACACTGTGATAAGGCAGCCATCTGAAGGCTGAGGACATAGACTTGGGGGAAAGTAAGATGCTGACACCTTAATCTTGGACTTTCAGCCTCCAGAACTATGAAAAAATAAATGTCTATTGTTTAAGCCATCCAGTCTGTAATATTTTGTCATGCCAGTCTTAGCAGACTAATACAGGGGATTCACCAAGCTTTGGAATCAAAGTGTTCTTCCGACAGACACAAACACTTCCTCTGTTTTCAGCCCCAGGCCTGTGTCACCATTTCCACAGAAGCCAGTGCCTTCCATTCCTCTGGGCTGCAGAGCAAGTGGGCAAACTTTGCATTAGTATCCCACAAACCTTAGGCAATTAGCTATTAACATCACCCTTTTCCTCTCTGCTAAATCAATTTCTATTCTTATTTCTTGTGATTTATAGCTAATGGCATCTCTGATTGCCATCAAAAGTGAAATTCCACCTGTAGCTCCAGCTACTAGGGAAGCTGAGGCAGGAGAATGGCTTGAAACCTGGAGGCAGAGGTTGCAGTGAGCCAAGATTGTGCCACTGCACTCCAGCTTGGGCAACAGAGCAAGACTCCATCTCAAAAAATAGTAAGTAATAAATAATAAGTAATAAAGTTCCATGTCACCACACTGAAGGTAAGTTATACATTATACATCTGAACTTTCAAGAAATCAGGGAGAGAGAAAATAGCCACATCTCCAATTAGGCCAGTTTCAGTTGGCATGACAAGGAAGTCCACCTGCTTTAACCTTTACAAGAAAAGTAACTTTGAAACTATCAATCTGCATTTCGTTTTCTGTTTCTGCTTTCTTCAGCTCTTTTCTGTCTATAAAACCAAAGTGCCCAACTAAAATATTTAAACTAAACTTGCTGGCCAGGTGCGGTGGCTCACACCTGTAATCCCAGCACTTTGGGAGACCGAGGCGGGCCAATCATGAGATCAGGAGATCAAGACCATCCTGGCTAACACAGTGAAACCCAATTTCTACTAAAAATACAAACACTTAGGCAGGGGTGGTGGCGAGGGGTGGTGGCAGGTGCCTGTAGTCCCAGCTACTCAGGAGGCTGAGGCAGGAGAATCGCATGAACCTGGGAGGCGGAGTTTGCAATGAGCTGAGATCACACCACTGCACTCCAGCCTGGGCAATAGAGTGAGACTTCATCTCAAAAAAATAAAATAAAATAAAAAAATAAAAATAAACTAAACTTGCTATGATTTTGTCTTTTGCCAGTCTGGCGATCCCAAAGGGACCCAGGGTACACTGCTGATCACCCCCAAGACTCTTTGAGGAATGCAGGAAAAGCACCACTGACCCCTTTTCAGGTTTCCTGTCTTCCTCGTGGAGCCCTGACAGTCGTAACTAAGTTTCTCTCAAGTCAGACTCTGCTCTTTTTGCATTGCACTCCTGGTTTTTTTTGGCTTTCAAATCCAGTTAGTTTGTGCTATGAGAAGGGACTTGGCCTTTGAGTTTGTGGTGGCTGACAAGTAACTGGCAAGAGCTGCATCTTTCTGCTCCCACTTTGGAGATGTCTTGGTTAAAGTTATAGAGGCTTATTTGTTTTGGTCTTAAGCCCCCAAGAATACGGCCAGACAGAAATGTGGGTGTACCCCACGTGCAGCTAGTGTATTGACTGCTGCCAGCTCTCAAGGAATTGTCTAAGTCTTCCTTTCTTTTGGTTATCTTTGGGAGAAGCTCTGGATCATGAAAGAGCTACAATTTTAAAGGTAACTGACAGCAGTTGCAATAAATGGTTGTTATTGTAGGAGGCATGAACTCCTCAAAAATTTGGGTTTCTGTCCTCTTCTTTTCTTTTGGGTTTCTGTCCTCTTCTTTACTTTTTCTTGAATGCCTCAGTAAGGGAGGCTTCAGGGTACTGACTGGGTCAGACAAAACTGGGTATTGGCTAAATTGATCAAGGGGATCTCAGAGCCAAAGCTACAACCTGACTGGTGGGCATAGTTTGAGCAAACTTAAAAGCTATTACAGCTGTGGCTGGGTGCAGTGGCTCATGCCTGTAATCCCAGCACTGAGGCCGAGGCAGTCAGGAGTTCGAGACCAGCCTGGCCAACATGGTGAAATCCTATCTCTACTAAAAATACAAAAATTAGCCTAGTGTGGTGGTGCACACCTGTAATCCCAGCTACTCGGGAGGCTGAAGCAGAAGAATCACTTGAACCTGGGAGGCGGAGGTTGCTGTGAGCCAAGATCATGCCACTGCACTCCATCCTGGGTAACAGCGCGAGACTCTGTCTCTCAAAAAAAATAAAGCTATTACAGTGCTCACCACTAAAAAAATAAGACTTCCATGAAAAAATAACCTGGTAACAGAATGGGCTAACTGACATTAGGTTGCTCACCACCCTCAAGAATATTTTCATGCAATGAGGTAGGCCATGAAAGCATTACACGACACAAGCCCGTGGTGCTTTCTTCAGGCTTTAATCTTGGCTCTAAGAGAGCCAAGATTCAATCTACAAATTTCACCCTTAATTTCTAAAGACCTGAATACTCCATAGGCCTACCTTTTAGATGTGTAAATACTAGGTCCCAGAAGCTGCTTACAAAAATAGCAAAATCATACTACAGATAATTTAGAATTATGATGGCCATGACATGGAATTTTCCAGATGAACCACACTGCACTTTAAGAAATGCATTTAAAAATGAGAGTCTCTCATGGGGGGCCTACCAAGGGTTGTCTATTGATGTGTATACTCTTCCAAAAAGGAATTTAAAATTTTTTATACTTTTTTAAAAAGACTCCTTACAAAGGCAAATGGAAAGCTTAAGTGACTAATTGATGAGAAAAATTGAATCTGTTAACCTTTTCACGTAGTTATTCTCCCATCCCTAAGGCAAAAAAAAAGTGAAATAAAGTATTTATAAAGGTCAGGGTGGATCTGCTGCTTGTTCAGAGCTATCCATCCTGAGTTCATGTGTAGAAAATGCTTTTTTTGCCCCATTTGTTAATGGGCTCCAGCCTGAACTCAGTAAATTCAGTTGAGAAGCAAGCACTGGCCAAGGGCAGTGGTTCATGCCTGTAATCCCAGCACTTTGGGAGGCCGAGGCAGGCGGATCACCTGAGCTCAGGAGTTTGAGATCAGCCTGGTCAACATGGTGAAACTCCATCTCTACTAACAATACAAAAACTAGCCAAGCATGATGGCGTGTACCTGTAATCTCAGCTACTCAGGAGACTGAGGCAGGAGAATTGCTTTGATCCCAGGAGGCGGAAGTTGCAGTGAGCCGAGATCGTGCCACTGCACTCTAGCCTGGGTGACAGAGCAAGACTCCATCCTAAAAAAAAAAAAAAAAAAAAAAAGAAAGAAACTAACTCAAATGCTTTTTAAGTTCACATGACTTCAGTAAAATTTCGTAAATAAGAATACTGTTGGTTTAATTAAAATGAGATGGGGGAAGGTGACGATGGTTAATGGGTACAAAAAAAATAGAATAAGACCAACTATTTGATAGCACAATAGGTTGAATACAGCCAATAATAACAACTGTGTATTTCAAAATATCTTAAAGAGTGTAATTGGATTGTTTGTAACTCAAAGGATAAAAGCTCTATGAGGGATAGATACCTCAATCTCCATGATGTGCTTATTTCACACGGCAAGTCTGTATCAAAACATCTTACATACCCCTTAAATAAAATACCTACTACGTACCCACCAAAATAAAAATAGAAAACAAAAAAATGAAAACAGTCATGTCTTCAGAATTGTCGGCATCAAATATAATGCAGAAACAATCTTTATTTCTATTAGATCATTCAGATCATAAAATTATGAGTTCGACCTCAGAAAAAATGTGCGAGAGGATAGTGCAGTGTCCGCTACTTTGTGTGTATCAAGCACAGAAGCAAAACAAGGACCCATATATTTAATTTTGGGGGTTTTTAATGATATTTGCCCAATATGCATGTGCTATGAGACAGTTCATGAGAAAATGACTTGAGATGATGGCTAAGTCTGTCAAATGTCTCAATTTTTATGAATAATCTAAGTGTAATTGTTAAGGACAAAGGAAATAAACGTGAGATAAAACTTTACAAATGAACTTGCCATAGTTATCGAAATCTTTTTCAGCAACTTGAAATCTTAATCTCACGTAATATTAACAGATATTCATGAAATATGAGTCATTTCTAAGTTAAAATATTAACATTAATTGCTGAACATATGTTTAAAGTATATACACTTTGGCATCTTATTTTTACATGATATAAAGAAGCTAAATATATTTGAGTCTGTTGGTAAACATGAAAAAATTGTTCCATGAGGAAGCACATGTTTTTGGAAATTATAAAATGTATATTCATAAAATGTTGATATATGACAGTTTAAAATTGCTTATTCCCTAGGTTTTCATTAGAAATTAAGGTTATTAAGAGTCAAAAATTCTAATCAACATATGGTAATTAAAACTAGAAATAAAAAAAGAAACACTTCATACGGTAAGGAAAGTAAGACATGTTTCTGCTAAGTGAAGCTATGTGGTATGGAAGATGTGCTCTGGCTAAGAGAAAAAGTGAGTAATTTTTGTTTGGAAGTGGAATAACTGGTTTGTCCAAAAGGAGAAAGAGGAAATGTATAGGACAAAGGACTGAAGTAATATAAGAAAGTTATAGATTTGTGGAAGATAAATCTTACGAGAGAAATTTTATGTGTAATCAAGTTGCCTAAAATTATAGAATTACTTGTAAGTAACTGATGCGCTTAAGCATTCCTCCTGCCTCAGCCTCCCGAATAGCTGGAACTACAGGCATGAGCCCCCGCACCCAGCTCTTATTTTTCAGAATACTTGAGCACTTTGTTTGATTCCAAATATGATTAATAAAATTTCAACTTGAGGGGAACAATCGGAGAAGTCCATGAAGTTCACTCAGATATTTTTCAGGCATGACTGGAACCATTAGAGGGTGCTGTCACAGATTAATCAAATCCTGACTCTGATACATACAAAAATTCATCCACTGGTGGCCTTAAATATAAAATAATTTACTCAGCTTCCTAAAATGAATAAATCATTCCCAGTCTAAACACAAAGAAAATGATGATTTATAGGATGTCATGTCTTGAGATATTTTAAATATAGGTTTTTAAAATTTTTTTGGAGACAGGATCTCACTCTGTCACCCAGGCTAGAGTGCAGTGGTATAATCATGGCTCACTGCAGTTTTTAACTCCTGGACTCAAGCCATCCTCCTTTCTCAGCCTCCCAAGCATTCAGGACTACAGGAGCATGGCCACCACATTGGGATTTTTGGGTTTTTTTTAACTTTTTGTGAGATGGGTTCTTGCTCTGTTGCCCAGGCTGGTGTCAAACTCCTGGGCTCAAGTAACCCTCCTGCCTCAGCCTCCCAAAGTACTGAGATTATAGCCATAAGCCACCGTGCCTGGCTGGTTTTTATCTTTATGTAGAATTCTGATATTTCTTAATGGATCCTGAATCACCCTTAATATTCTTATTTTTAAATTTGACAATTCAAATTTAGTCACATTTTAATAGAGATCTGAGTCAGTAGGTAGGTTTCTGTCCCACCTTGTCCCACCTGTGTGTGGAGATAAAGCACTTTCTACATAAAGCTGCCCAGAAGGCCAGGCGCAGTGGCTCACGCCTATAATCCCAGCACTTTGGGAGGCCAAGGCAGGTGGATCACCCAAGGTCAGGAGTTTGAGACCAGCCTGGCCAACATGGCAAAACCCCATCTCTACTAAAAATACAAAAATTGGCCAGGCGTGGTGGCGCACTCCTGTAGTCCCAGATACATGGGAGGCTGAGGCAGGGGAATCACTTGAACCCAGGAGGTAGAGATTGCAGGTGAGCTGAGATCGTACCACTGCACTCCAGACTAGGTGACAGAGCAATACTCTGTCTCAAAATAAATAAATAAATAAAAATAAAGCTCATAAAAATAAATGCCCATAAATCTAGCCACATTGACAATGGTGTTAGGAAGAACAATCTCAGATTTGACAAAGTTCTCCTAAAGCTATCCAAAATATTATGACTGATAAATGGTTGTACAGAATTATCAAATTTGTAATGTGTAAATAAATTACCTCAGGTTTTCTCAGAATAAAATGTTCTAAAGTTGGCTGGGCGCAATAGCTCACACCCGTAATCCCAGAACTTTAGGAGGCTGTGGTGGGAGGAACACTTGAGGCCAGGAATTCGAGACCAGTCAGTCTGGGTAACATACTGAGACCCCCATCTCTACTTTTTTTTTTTTTTTTTTGAGAAAGAGTCTCACTCTATCACCCAGGCTAGAGTGCAGTAGCATGACCTCAGCTCACTGCACCTCTGCCTCCCAGGTTCAAGCGATTCTCCTGCCTCGGTGTCCCAAATAGCTGGGATTACAGATGAGCACCACCATATCCGGCTAATTTTTTTATTTTTAGTAGTGACGGGGTTTCACCATGTTGGCCAAGATGGTCGTCAACTCCTGACCCCAAGCAGTCCACCTGCCTCAGCCTCCCAAAATGCTGGGATGACAAGCATGAGCGACTGTGCCAGCCCCCAAAAAATATTTTTAATTGAAAAAAAAGTTCTAAGAAGGTAAGATTATGACTAAGAATGCCATATTTTAAACTGAAATTTTCATTTTAAAAATGCATAAAAGAACTAGAGTTTTATAATACAATAATCATCTAGCATGTGATAAAGTGGGCCTTTCATTCTAGAATTCAGGGTATCAGTTTCTTCTGGATGGCACATGTACGCCTAAGCACATGAACAAAGACATGCACATACATGTTCTCTCACTCCTGTCTCTTTTTTTCTGTGTCTACCAGGGAAAAGAAGCAGAGTTAATAAGCAATAGGTTTGGTGTCTGCTCGAACTTAATTGCTGGAAAGTAAGTACTGGGGATTATTCTCACGTTGGCCATACATGATCTGGGGAAGAAAAGTGACAACAGCAAAAGTTCTCAGAGAAATGAATACAGGAAAGTAGGAAGGTTACGTCCTTGGAAGTCAGAGTATTCAGCTTTGTGAAGACATTTCTAAACTTTCCACATTCTGGAATGCTCTCTGGGTTCTGCAAGGAATAAGTAGCTAAAGTGAAGCAGAGAATGACAAGGTGATGCAGACACTTGAGAATAAGAAGGTGACAAAATCTTGATGTCTAAAGATCAGCAAAAGATAAGTGGCGATGGAGTAGCAAAGCACAGGAAAGCCTCACTGCAGATTCATTGATCCAGGGAGCCAAGACAGGCAGTGCTATTTTAGACAGCACCATGAGGGCAGCCTGGCAGATCTGCGCTGATAGGGCACCCTCAAGGCTGGCTGGAATGGAGGGAGTTTGAGTGACAGTTGGCTTCTCAATATAAGTCCTTTCTTATCAGATAATAATACAGAGTGAACAGCCCAAAAGGTCTCCGCAGAGAGAACCCGCAGTGTACATTAAATGAAACGTTCGCATTGGTACATCAGAGCCCCTCTGCAGTGAGAAGGGCCATCTGAGAACATGAGCTGAGGAAATTAAAAAAGAAAAGAGTAGTATAAGGGATTTTCAGCTTCTGCTGACTCAGATTAATGGAATTGGCTCTCTTTTTTCTACTTTAAGTAGGTCACATTTAATATAAACTCATTGTTATATATATAAAAAACATATATATTTAAAATATATATATTTAAAATGTATATGTGCATATATGTGTGTATACATATGTATACATATATATGTGTATACATTTATTTAAAATGCCCACAAAATTCAAAAAGAAATTCAAATTCAAATTGACCCTCAGGTTACACAGCTCTCAGAAAAGAAAAAGTGTGCTTTTCTTATCTGTTATTGAATTAGGTGTGCTGTTTTCCTGTCTTATCTTTCCAGGATAGGTAAAGGATAACAACAAGCTATATTTATGAAATCTGATTTGCCCAGTGTCTAGGCAGCTCCCTGGAAGAAGAGGCATGGACTTTTTTCAGGCTTACATGGCAATATTTATTTAAAGACTCCCTAAAGATTTTTAAAGCTAATGTATCACCTGCAAATACCAAACAGAGTAACTGAATTTAAGGAGCCACAAGGCATCTTAGTACTTCTGATGTCGGGCTAGAACAATTCATTCTACCCAATAAATCAACATTTTTGAGCCCAAAGCCCTAAGATAATAAGCACCCCATGTTTTATAAAGAATTCCCAATAAACACTTGAGTTTTCACAAAACAATATTTCACAAAAATAGTTGTTTAATCATTCTAAATTGCAACAATAATTGAAGTTACAAGCCCCCTGAAACCATGTATTACCAAGCCAGTATGTACCCGCCATAAAATGCAGATTCACAAACCTTTTGTGCTTACAGTGAATTTTGAATCTGCTGACTTTTCTTAGACAAGGGTAAGAATAAAAACATTCTTTTCTCTGCTTACAGTGGCAAAAAATCACAGGGAGAAATAATACATTTTCAAAAGTACTTCTATCACACTTTCAGCTCCTAATAAAAGCATCTGCCCACAAAGATGACATTTTCTCTTTGTTTCTCCCTTTAAATTGTTTGCTATCACACTGTCAATCAAAAGCAAATTTACACCCTAGACAGATGCAAAGCATAGTCTTTTCCATAGTAGTTTTAAAGATAGTGAGTCATTTGTCTATTAGCCAAAGCCTACAGAGTCTCATTGATTCTGCAACAGGAATGCTCTTTTCAGAATTACTGAAAGTCACAGCTACCTTCAGCCTAAAAGGTTGAAGCCTTCCCCTTGGCTACAAATTTACTAAGCTATAGAAAGTTTTTTTAGTACCAATTTTGTCCCCTTGGTGGATCTAGGATTCTTCCTGATTGCTGCTACCTAAGGCAGAAGTGGCAGAGTTTTCTCCTAAAAAGTGTACCATTGGGCAGGGCATGGTGGATCATGCCTGCAATCCCAGCACTGTGGGAGGCCGAGGCAGGATGATCACTTGAGCCCAAGAGTTCAAGGCCAGCCTGGACAACATAGTGAGATCCCATCCCTGCAAAAATAATAATAGTAATAAATATCCAGGTATAGTGACACGTGTCTGTAGTTCCAGCTACTCAGGAGGCTACAGTGGAAGGATCACTTGAGGCCAGGAGGTCAAGGCTGCAGTAAGCCATGATCATACCACTGCACTCCAGCCTGGGCAACACAGTGAGATCCTGACTCAAAAAAAAAAAAAAAAAAAGTATACCACTGGACAAAGCTATCCAACAGAGTATCTTCCCTTTTAAAATTCAAAGACCCCTTTAAAAATCCAAGAAAAAGTTACGACTAATTTTCCGAGAAATAAATACACATAAGGGATCATCATAAACATGTGTGATATGTGGGTTTCAGGATTTCACATATTCCTGGAGTTTACTCATGGAACCCAGGTTAAAACTCCTACCCATGGGTTTTGGAATAGGTTCACCTGCCCAGGGAGGTAATTGTTTGTCATTTCTTTGCTGCCTGCATCTGCACAGTGGCTGAAGAAGGTGAACCAGTGGACAGAAAACATTTGACTCTATTGACTGGTTTCAAATGGCTGGAGTTTCATTTCCCTGCTATCAGTCTCCTTACACTACACTCCATTTCTCCTCCTTAATTATCATTAAGGACAAAGTTTGAGATAGCAGCTTCCTCCTTTCACATACAATCTTACCTTCCTTCTCAGAACCTAATTTCCCCTTACCAGGAAGGCCACACACACAGGCAGACTCATTCTCTAACATTCTATCAATTGCTGCATCCTCCACTTTTTTTTTTTGTAGAAAACTTGCCCTTACTGAGTATTTACCGCTAGTTAAATACACAGATTGGGCAGGCACAGTGGCTCACACCTATAATCCCAGCACTTTGAGAGGTCAAGGCAGGTGGATCACCTGAGATCAGGAGTTCGAGACCAGCCTGGATAACATAGAGAAACCTCGTCTCTACTAAAAATACAAAACTTAGCCGGGCATGGTGGTGCACCTGTAATCCCAGCTACTCAGGAGGCTGAGGCAGGAGAATCACTTGAACCCAAGAGGCAGAGGTTGCGGTGAGCTGAGATCATGCCAGTGCACTCCAGCCTGGGCAACAAGAGTAAAACTCCACCTCAAAATAAATAAATAAATACACAGATTGGCTTTCTCACTGTGTGCCTCACATTGTGCAGTTTTCCTGGTATATCCAGAGAGCACCACAGGGTCACCACGAGGCTCTCTGTCAAGGTCCTTTCAGGTCACAGGCCTATCTCCAGGCCTTGGCAATGAGAATAAGCATATTCTTGACTAATCTGGGTCAGGCATGGTGACCCATGCCTGTAATCCCAGCACTTTGGGAGGCCAAGGTGGATGAATCACTTGAGCTCAGAAGTTCTCGAGCAGCTTGGGCAACATGACAAAACCCCACCTCTACAAAAAAAATACAAAAATTAGCCAGCCATGGTGGAGTGTGCCTGTAGTCCCAGCTACTTTGGAGGCTGAGATGGAAGGACGGCTTGAGCCCAGGAGGCAGAGGTTGCAGTGAGCCAAGATCATGCCACTGCACTCCAGCCTGGGTGACCAGACCCTGTTCTGGGAAAAAAAAAAAAAAGAATTTTCTTGTCTAATCTCTATACATGCCCACCCTACAAAATCAGTTGAATTCCCTCCTTAGCCCCCTTTTGTAATTTTTATTGTCTGACTGATTAACCCAATGAAAACAGACTTTTAATAAACTCGTTTTTTGGTTTTTTTTTTACACACAAAGGCTTACTCTTACTAAGTCAAGATGCGCCTGATCTCCTAATCGTTGATAACCATGATAGGGTTCAGAACAGGTTACCCTAAAATATAGCACCTTGGCATATTGAAGAAAACAGCAGGAGCAGAAAGTTTACTCTGACCTTCTATAACCTTTTCCTAAAGGAGGTCATAAAACCTAGGAAAGATGTTCTGACCTTTCCCTGAAGCAGTTCATAAGACCCTCATATGATTGTCAGGAAATAATACTTTAAAAAAACACCCTCGGCCAGGCGCAGTGGCTCACATCACGAATCCCAGCACTTTGGGAGGCCGAGATGGGCGGATCACGAGGTCAGGAGATCGAGACCATCCTGGCTAACACGGTGAAACCCCGTCTCTACTAAAAATACAAAAAACTAGCCGGGCGAGGTGGCGGGCGCCTGTAGTCCCAGCTACTCAGGAGGCTGAGGCAGGAGAATGGCGCAAACCCGGGAGGCGGAGCTTGCAGGGGGGGGGGACCCCGCCCCTGACCCCAAGCCCGGGGCAACAGAGCGGGCCCCCGCCAAAAAAAAAAAAAAAAAAAAAAGACCAGCCTGGACAACACAGCAAGACCCCCTCTACAAAAACTAAAAATTAGCTGAAAATGGTGGCACACACCTATCATCCTAACTAAAACTAAAAATGGTGGCACACACCTATCATCCCAGCTACTCAGGAGGCTGAGCCAGGAGGATTACTTGAGCTTAGGAGTTTGAGGTTGTAATGAGCTATGACTGTGCCACTGCATTCCAACCTGGAAAACAGCGAGACCCCATCTCAAACATTAACCAGGCATGGTGGGGCACCTGTAATCTCAGCTACTTGGGTGGCTGAGACAGGAGAATCACTTGAACCTATGAGGCTGAGGTTGCGGTGAGCTAAGACCATGCCACCGCACTCCAGCCTGGGCAACAGAGTGAGACTCTGTCTCCAAAAAAAAAGGAAATATTTATGTATCTCCTACTCTATATCACACTTCTGTTATTAGTCTGGAAGCACAGGAGGGGGAAAAGGTGACAGATAATGCCCTTCATCCATACAGATTACATTGTTATGAGAAATGACACAAAATAAACAGAGGCTTGAACAAAATAATTTCAGATAATGAAAAGTAATATTTAAAAACAAATAATTTTAGAAAGCCAGATGTCATGATATTGACTACGATCCAGGCAACTTTAGGTTTGGAAAGCAAGAAGACCTTACAGGGGAAGTGACATGTGAGTGGAATCTGATTGACAAAAGCAGCCACGCAAAAACCTGAGAACAGAGCTTTCTAGGTAGTGTGAACAGCGAAGGCAAAATTCTAAGGTAGGGAGGAGGCAGGCAATTCATCAAGAAACAGAAAGATGGTCTGTGTAATTGGAACAGACTGAGCCAGTGGGAAAGTATAGAGAGAATGGGTTTATTTTTTTAGCTTCGGAGGAAGAGTAAGGGAATTTGGATTTCTTTTTCGTTTTTTGAGACAGAGTCTTACTCTGTTGCCCAAACTGGAGTACAGTGGGGCAATCTCGGCTCACTGCAACAATGATCTCCCAGGTTCAAGCGATTCTCCCGCCTCAGCCTCCCAAGTAGCTGGGATTACAGATGACTGCCACCACACCTGGCCAATTTTTCTATTTCTAGTAGAGACAGGGTTTCAGCATGTTGGCCAGGCTGGTCTCAAACTCCTTACCTCAGGTGATCTGCCCACCTCAGTCTCCCAAAGTGCTGGGATTACAGGCATGAGCCACTGTGGCTTGCCAGAATTTGGATTTTAAATTAAAAAAAAAAAAAAAAGTGGAGAATTTGAAGCAGAGGGTGGCATAATCCTATTTGCATGACCTTGCCCACTAAGTGTTCTTTGCAGTTCTTTGGAGCATTTAATTTTTAGATGCAGACAATTACCTAAAGCTAACGGCTGCTTCTAAGGTTTTATTACTTGATTCGTTTGAAATAAAATATGCATAATGTAATAGTTCAGTTGTGTTTTGCCTACAGCATTGAAGCTTTAAATAACAGTAGATTGCTTATAATATTATATAATTAGAGAGAAATTTTTTTGGAGTCACCTGGTATTTATGCAGAACTGGGATCAACTGCCTAGGAAAAAATGGTTTCTACTGATACCACTATGCTTCAGTCATATTAAGTGCGTTTCAAATAAAAGTAACAGCAAGTATGGCTAATAGTAAAAGATAAATAAAAGGGAAACAAGAAAATAAAAAATACAAGATTGTACTCATATGACACAAAGACCTATTTTTCATTCAGCACATCTAGGTATCTGAATGTTCAAGATTCACAGTTGAGCTCTTGCTCTAGAATGTTCTGTATATTTGTTTTTTGCCTCTTCTTCCACTTTCAGGAGAACTATCCCCACTTTTGTAATCAGTTACTGTCCAGAGTAACCCATCCCGTTTTAGAGGGTTTTTCTCAGTGCTGACAGGTTAGCTGTGGATCCAGAATTCTGATAATTTTTCTTCTTTTTTTGTCACTCTTGTCACCCAGGCTGGAGTGCAGTGGCACAATCATAGCTCATTGCAGCCTCAAACTCCTGGGCTCAAGTGATCCTCCTGCCCCAGCCTTCCAAGAGCTGAAACTACAAGCATGTGCCACCACACCTGGCTAATTTTAGGATTTTTTTTCAGAGATGGAGTCTTGCTGTTGCCCAGACTGGTCTCAAACTCCCAGCGTCTAGCAATCCTGCAACCTCTACCTCCTAAAGTGCTGGGATAACAAGTATGAGCCACTGCATTCAACCTTTGGTGGCTATTAATGTTTAAGATATTTCTCTGTTCTGATAACCAGAGCATTTGGAACCCCAACCTATGATACAAAGTCATAATTTTTATTCTAATGGGAGAAATTTTGAACACCACTGAAAATTCTAGAAGCACAGTGGTGTGGGCAGGTCCCTGGCACTGCACAGATCCCACCAAAGAAGTCCCACCCATCTCCCACATGGAAAGTTATCTCTGTCAATCACCATCTTCATCACTATCATTCTCACACAGGGAAGATGTTCCATATTTTTTAACGTGGACCACCTAAAGGAGAACCAACCATGCGGTAAATACCATCAGCTTCTTCCCTGTAAGTTTAAAAGGTACTGTCTTGGAAATGTAATGACTTCTTCTTCTCACCTTCTTTTCCAAAGATCCTCTTTCTGAAATCTCAATTCTTACTATGCCAAACAGTGCATTTTCAGCATGGTAAACTTTTAAAGCTAATTTACTAGCAATTTTCAGCATTCAGATTTGACAGGCCCAGATTTTTAAAAATTCAATTTCTGTCTCTGATGATATATAAGGAAAATCAAACTATAGCGAGCCATTGGCCTTGTCATTGTTTAATGAATACCGCACAAAAGGAGTATCCTGATGTATTTTTTCTCAGTAATCGTTAGGCCCACTTTCCATTTTTATATTAATCCATTCTGCATGATGACCTAGAAATTGCAGATTAAGGCTTTCGAGTATCTGTACTCATTTTCCATCCTGTTCTATTTGGTGATGTGTTCCTTACAGACATTGAGCAGTTGTCACTTGTCCCGGCATTTCACCAGCTCCCTGCAAACAAGTTATCTGCTGACATGCTGATCTATTATGTAACGTAAGAGAACAGCAAGCTTGTATTTCAATGAGTCATAAAAAGCTTGAGAAAGCCCAGCAAAACATAGTAAGCAAAGAAAAACTTAATTAGTTCAAGTGATACTGACTCAGACAAACATGCTAACTTGCCAACTCCACCAAGATCTGGTTTTCAGAACAGGATTCAGTGGCTATGTCACTTGTACAAAACTCTGGACTTCTAAGCCACATTTGTGACTGTAGATTGTCACAGGCCTTCAGAGCCAGGGTCAAGATGGCTTTAATAACAGTGAGGAGCATTCAGACAGGAAGGTATGGTGAGAAAGCGTTCATTTATCCAGCTTCATAGCATAAGTGAGGGAGTCTGGAGTTTTTTGGTGGGGGGGGGGGGGGTGGTTAGGGGTTTTTTTTTTTGAGACAAGGTCTCACTCTGTCCTCCAGGCTGGAGTACAGTGGTACAATCTCAGCTCACTGCAACCTCCACCTCCCGGGCTCAAGCAATCCTCCCAACTCAGCCCCCCAAGGAGCCAGAACTACAGGTACATGCCACCACACACAGCTAATTTTTGTATTTTTTGTAGAGATGGGGTTTTGCCATGTTGCCCAGACTGGTCTCGAACCCCTGGGCTCAAGCAATCTGCCTACCTTGGCCTCCCAAAGTGCTGGGATTACAGGCGTGAGCCACTGTGCCCAGCCAAGTTTGGGTTTCAAATTCAAGGAAAACCAAAAGTCTGAAGCAGAGGGTGGCATAATCCTGTGTTCTTATATCACACAAACAGATCTTCTACTAGGAAGGGAGGCTGTTGCCTCCTACCCAGGAGCAGCTGAGAAGACACACCAGGCAGATAGCAGAGTTGGTCCTAACCAGGATAGGATGTCAGAGTGCAGGTCTGGGCTAGTTAGTGAGATCACAAGAGGGGTCAATGCGGGGTTGGCTTGGGATGAAAGGCTTTCCTCTGCTCACCATGAAGTGATCTCAGGAATCACCAATGATAGGACAATTATATTTTGGTCTGAAGTAAATCCTTTGCAGTACCTCTGAAGCAGCACCTGCCTTGCTAAGTGAGCGTGTCTTGGGGGCAGGCTAACAGGAGAAACCCTGGAACTCCAGATTTAAGATCTAATGAACATCTGCCTCAGAAGCTTTCCTGGAAAAGACAGATTCAGTGGGTGGCTTTAAGCTCCCAAGACTGAATTCCAAGACAGCCGTGTGGTCCCGTCTTGATTCCCATCTGTGAAACCTGCTTCTTAAAAATAAGTTGCTCCTCTCCTTTCCCTTTCCTGTGGGGACAGCAGCACTGAGGTCACTGGAGGGGAGAAGGGAGGAGGTGCCAAAATGGTGAGTTGTGATAATAGAGTGTGGTCAGGAGACACGGATCACAGAGGGGCATGTGCAAGCAAATTGATATATTTGGGTTAATGGGAGCCAGGTTTCTCACTGTCAAACAAGGAATGTACAAATATAGAAAGTTGAGAAGACATAAAGAATTCAGGTGTTGGATTGGAATGAGGTTGAAGGAAATAATGTATACAGTGGTCCATTTCCAAGACAAAGCACCTAAGTTGGCTTATGTCAGCAAACTATTTTAAAAAAAAAAAAAGTATACACTAGACTGGGTGCGGTGGCTCACGCCTGTAATCCCAGCACTTTGGGAGGTCAAGGCTGGTGGATCACGAGGTCAGGAGATTGAGACCATCCTGGCTAACACAGTGAAACCCCGTCTCCACTAAAAATACAAAAAATTAGCCTGGCATGGTGGCAGGCGCCTGTAGTCCCAACTACTCTGGAGGCTGAGACAGGGGAATAGCGTGAACCCAGAAGGCGGAGCTTGCACTGAGCTGAGATCGCACCACTGCACTCCAGCCTGGGCGACAGAGCGAGACTCCGTCTCAAAAAAAAAAAAAAAAAGAAAAAGAAAATATAGGATACACAAGGCCTCTGCTTGGATAACCAACACTTGCTTGTCCGCCACCCCACTTAGCTGTCCTCACCGGAACCAAAGTTTAGTCTAAGATGAAAATTTACTAGCCTGCAAAATAGCTTGCTTTGTCTGTTCTTATCAGACTGCCCAGCTACTTAGGTCATAAGTCAAATACTTAAAGAGCCCCTGAGCTAACTAGAATTGCTATACACTGTGGGCTGCAACAAAATGCAGCAAGACAACCCTAAAATAAAAACATCTAAAGCCCCAACCCAACAACCGATAGGCAATGTCCAGGAAGACCGTGACCCCGTAGTACTCAGCCTGTGAGGAACCAGTGGAGGGACCTGAGAGGATGAATTGCTTGTTTTAACTGTGCTGGGTGTGCCTACCCATCAGACACCCGATCTTGCAAGACCGTCATTAAAAGTCTCACTTTCACTGTTCTTCGGGTCTCTGAGTCCATTCTTTGGGTTTGGACAGGTGAGTTTGTTTCTCACAGGGTGACTGGTATAAACTCATGATTTGCAATTGAGAGAGACAGATGGAGACAGATGGTGCCGTAATCCCCCTTAGTCACCACGATTTTTATTTCCAGACGTTCAGTTATCTGCGGTCAACCACAGTGGGAAAACAGGTGTGTACAGAGGGAGAGGGAAGGGGAGGGGGAGGGAGAGACCACATTCACATAACTTTGGGTGGGGGTTGGTTGTTGTTTTTGGTTTTTAAATTGCAACACCTGGGAACAGTGGCTCACACCTGTAATCCCAGCACTTTGGGAGGCCAAGGCAGGCGGATCACTTGAGGTCAGGAGTTCAAGGCCACCATGGCCAATATGGTAAAACCCCATCCCTACTTAAAAATACAACAATTAGCCAGGTGTGGTGGCACGGGCCTGTAATCCCAGCTACTTGGGAGGCTGAGGTAGGAGAATCGCTTGGACCAGGAGGGCAAAGGTTGCAGTGAGCCAAGATCTGTGCCACTGCACTCCAGCCTGGGCAACAGAGCGAGACTCCATCTCAAAAAATAAAATTAAAATAAATAGCAACACCTGAAATGCCTAAAAACATAACAAGGAAATGGGTTCCCCCACTATTTCTGAGAAGGGCAAACATCTATAGTAGTTTCAGGACGCGTAAAGTGATGAAGTAGAGCTGGAAACAGGGATGGGCTCGGTCCTTTTTTCAGCTGTCTCTCACTGACTGAGGGAGGAGGCCGCTCTGTGTATTTAGCTGAATGCACGCTGGAACAGGGTGAAGAGAAAAATGGGGCTGTGGAGTGTAATTCCATCTGTCCAAGGCGGGGAGGCTTAGACTCGGGGCCTCTGTGTTGGAAGTGAACACCAGTGTGACACACCATGCTGCCCGGGCCGGGGTCAGCGTCCTCGGCTCCACGAAGGTGGGAGGTGGCAGTCCTGACTGGTGGCATACCCTTGCCCCGGGCCCTACTGCAGGGGACACCCACCAGCGGCAGCAGGAGCTTCCCGGGGGTCCCCTCCCTGAGGAGGGCAACGTCTGGGGTCGCTGTGGGGCCAAGTGTCTGTGCCCCCTTCCTCCGCGACCAGCCCTCCAAACCTGCCTGCATGCCCGGGTAGGGGACCTGGCTCCTGAGGCTGAGGCACCCGGGGCGAGCGCTGTTCTCTGCGGGCCACTCACCAGGCCGAGGGGTCCTCCCAGTGCTTCTTCAGACCCCGGGGTTAACAGCGACTGAGGAAAGCGCGCGACGGCGACGCCGCGCAGCACGTAGAGGGGAAGCCGCCCGGTTTCCCGCGCCTTCCCGCGCAGCCGCAGAGAAGGAGACCGAACCTTCCCGCGCAGACACAGAGAACGAGGCCGAGCCAGCAGGCAATGCTCTTCAGTTTCATTACCGTTTAATGTTAGCATTGTCTTGTTTTATGATTAGTTATTGTTGTTCATCTCTAATTTAATTGTGTCTCATATATATATAAATTAAACTTTATCATGAGCATGTATGTATAGAAAAAAACAATGTGTGTGTATATATATAGGTTTTGGTTCCATCTGTGGTTTCAGGTATCCACTGGGAGCCTTGGAACGTGTCCCCTGCAGATGATGGGGGAACCACGGTTGATAGATATGCATATAAACATCGCTATATTTGTGTGTATATGAGTCCATATATATGCACATAGACATGGATTATATTCTCTAACTGATTCTAATTCTGGGACAGGAAAAATATAAAATGGGCATCTTTAGGTGCCAGAAAGTGAGGAACTGCTCCAAATACGTTAAAAAGGGGGGGGGGGGCGCGTGGTGGGGAGACGTGTGAAAGGGATAGAGGAACCAACCTGAAAAAGCTCCCAATGTCCAAAGCTAGAACAATTAGGGCAATAAAACAGACAACAGTAGTGGGTTATAACCCAAAGAATAAAATAAATACCCATAAGTAGGTGATTGAACACATAAACAAGTGGGAGAGAAGGGACAAATCTTTTTTACAGAAGAATTCTAAATAATAAATGTGGAAGAATGAGAGGAATAGAAAAGCAGCATTAGAATTCCACAGTAATTATCACTGCAGGCAAACTTCATTGATGAATGCTAAAATTAGCAGCCAAAACTTTAAGGAGACATAGAATATTTGCGTAGGAATGGGAAAAATGGTAACTTTACAGGAGAGAAATGTGGCGGACACCACCTTAACCAAGTAATCAAGGTAAACATCACTGGTATGAGTCAAGTACACATTACATCTTCAGTATTCTTCCTGAAAGCCTGTATCATGAAATATCAGACAAACACACATTGTGTCTACAAAAGCCCTGACTGATCCTCCTTAAATGTGTTGAAGTCATGAAAAACAAAGACAGATAGAGAAAGCATAAAAGATCAAAGGTTGCTAAGGAGATGTGACAACTAAAATGTAACATGGTATCCTGGATTCAGTTCTGTAACAGCTGGTCAAATCCTAATAAGGCCTGTAGGTTAATAGTGTTGCTCTAATGTTAATTTCTTTATTTTAATCATTGTGTCATTGTTACGTAGGATGTCAACATTAAGGGAAACTGGGTGAAGGATAAATTGGAATTCCTGGTACTATGCAATTCTTCTGAATGTTTAAAATTATTTTGAAATAAAAAGTTGTATTAAATGACTAGAAAAACAAGCTGCTACCTCAGTATTTTATAGTAAGCACATACACACACACAGAAACACACACAGGCATACACATACAACCTTTTTTTGGCTGTTCAAGCACTGTTTCTTGTCACTCTGTGGTATTTTCTTTTTTATTGTTATTATTTTTATTTTTTGTAGAGACAAGCAAGGTCTCACTATGCTGCCCAGGCTGGTCTTGAACACTTGGGTTGAAGTGATCTGTCTTCCTTGTCCTCCCAAAGTGCTGCGATTACAGGCATGAGCTGCTGCATCAGGCAGTAGTATTTTCTAACTTAAAAAATTTTTAGGGCCAGGCGCAGTGGTTCATGCCTGTAATTCTAGCACTCTGGGAGGCTGAAACAGTAGATCACTTGAGGTCAGAAGCTTGAGACCAGCCTAGCCAGTATGGCAAAATTCCGTCTCTACTAAAACACAAAGATTAGCCAGGCATGGTGGTGCACACCTGTCATCCCAGCTACTTAAGAGGCTGAGGCAAGAGAATAGCTTGAACCTGGGAGGCAGAGGTTGTAGTGAGCTGAAATCACACCACTGCACTCCAACCTGGGCAACAGGGTGAGACTCCATCTCAAAAAAAAAAAAAAAATTTAATTAAACTAAAAGATTGGCCTGGATCAAGAAATGAGAAGACAAGTCACAAACTAAGAGAAAATACTTGCAAGAGATACATATGATAAAGGACTGATATCCAAAATATACAAGGAATTCTTAAAACTCAATAATAAGAAAACAAAGAACCCAATCTAAAATGAGCAAAACACCTGAATCAGTACCTCATTGAAGAAAATGTACATATGTTAAATAAGTTTATAAAAAGATGCTCAGCATCACATGCCATCAGGGAAATGCAAATTAAAACAACAATGACATACAACTATACAGCTATTAGAATGACCAAAGTCCAAAACAATGACAACACCAAATGCTGACAAGGATGTGGATCAACAGGAATTTTCATTCATTACCAGTGGAAATCCAAAATAGTGTATTGGAAAAACAATTTGGCAGTATTTTATAAAATTAAACATATCTTCACCATACAATCCAGCAATCGAGTCCCTTGGTGTTTATCCCAATGAGTTGAAAACTGATGTCTACCTAAAAACCTGCACCTGGATGTTTATCCATAAACACCATAAATAGGCCAGGCACAGTGACTCATGCCTGTAATTCCAGCACTTTCGGAGACTGAGGCGGGTGGATCACTTGAAGTCAGGAGTTCAAGACCAGCCTGACCAACATGGTGAAACCCTGTCTCTACTAAAAAAAAAAAAAAAAAAATTAGCCGGGAGTGGTGGCAGATGGTTGTAATCCCAGCTACTTGGGAGGCATCCCTATAATCCCAGCAACTTGGGAGGCTGAGGCAGGAGAATCACCTGAACTCAGGAGGTGGAGGTTGCAGTGAGATGAGATCGTGCCACTGCACTCCAGCCTCGGCAACAAGAGCGAAACTCCATCTCAAAAAAAATAAATAAACACCATAAACATGTAGTAGCTTTATCCATAATTGCCAAAACTTAGAAGCATCCAAGATGTCCTTCAATAAATGAATGGATAAACTATGGTACATCCAGACAATGAAATATATTCAGTGCTAAAAAGAAATGAGCTGTCAAGCCATACGAAGACATGGAGGAACTTTAAGTGCACATTACTAAGTGAAAGAAGCCAATCTGAAGAGGCTGCATAGTGTATGATTCCAACTGTATGGCATTCTGAAAAAGGCAAAATCATAAAGAGATCAGTGGTTGCTAGGGATTAGAGGGAGGAGGGATGAATAGGTGGAGCATAGAGGATTTGTGTAGCAATGAAGCTTTTTTTTTTTTTTTTTGAAACAGAGTCTTGCTCCACCACCCAGGTTCAAGAGATTCTCCTGCCTCAGCCTCCCAAGTAGCTGGGATTATAGGTGCACGCCACCACGCCCAGCTAATTTTTGTATTTTTAGTAGAGATGGAGTTTCACTGTGTTGGTCAGGCTGGTCTTGAACTCCTGACCTTGTGATCTGCCCACCTTAGCCTCCCAAAGTGCTGGGATTACAGGCATGAGCCACCACATCCAGCCTCTTTTGTATAATACTACAATGGTGGATACATATCATGAAATATTCTTGTTAAAAGCCATAGAATGTATGGCACCAAGGGCGAACTCCCATGTCAACTATGGACTTGGGGTGATAATGATGTGTTCATGTAGGTTCATTGATTATAAGAAATGTAACCACACCGATGAAGGATGTGATGGTGAGGGAGGCTGTGCATATGTGAGGGAGGGAGATTTTAGGGAATTCTATGCTTTCTGCTTAAGCTGTCTGTGAGCCTGAAACTACGTTTAAAAATAAAGTATATTTTTTAACAATTGACCCACCCAGGGTAGGCTGGGCACAGTGGCTCATGCCTGTAATCCCAGCATTTTGGGAGGCCAAGGTGGGCAGATCACCTAAGGTCAGGGGTTTGAGACCAGCCTGGCCAACATGCTGAAACCCTGTCTCTACTAGAAGTACAAAAATTAGCTGGGCATGGTGGCACATGCCTGTAATTCTAGCTACTCAGGAGGCTGAGGCAGGAGAATCGCTTGAAACTGGGAGGCAGAGGTTGCAGTGAGCTGAGATCAAGCCATTGCACTCCAGCCTGAGCAACAAGAGCATAAATAAATAAATAAAAATAAGAACCAGAGTAATGAGTGAAGAAAATTTCTAAGACAAGAAAGCAGCTTAATCCTTTTTAAAATATACATTTACTGAGATACAAAATCTGCTACGTATCACACATATTCAAAAAATTTTATGTACGTAATTACACTTAATAATTACATTTCTATGAGGTAGCTGCTTTTATTCAGTGAGGATCAGTAACTTGCAGAGAAGGTACAAACACATGGGTGGTTCTTGCTTTCTGAGAAAACAAAAGACAGAACTGTCCTTTAAAAGTTAACTATTGGCCGGGTGCAGTGACTCATGCACTACAGGTCATGCCTGTAATCTCAGCACTACAGGGTGGACCACTTGAGCCTAGGAGTTCAAGACCAGGCTGGGGAACATGGTGAAACCCTGTCTGTACAAAAAATAATAATAATAATTTTAAAAATTAGCCAAGCATGGTAGCGCACACTTGTAGGACTAGCTACTCTGGAGGATGAGGTGGGAGGATCACCTGAGCCCAGGGAGGTCAAGGTTGCAGTGAAATATGATCATGCCACTCCACTCCAGCCTGGGCAACTTACTGAGACCCTTTTTCTACAAAAAATAAATAAAAGTAGCTGGGCATGGTGATACGTGCCTGTAGCCTCAGCTACTTGGGAAGTTGAGCCTGGAGGATCACTGAAGCCCAGGAGTTCAAGACAACAGTGAATCATGATTGTGTCACTACACTGCAGCCTGGGCAGCAGAGTGAGACCTCATCACACAAAAAAAGAAAGAAGCAAGAAAGGAAGGAAAGAGAAAGAAAGAGAGAGACAAAGAGGGAGGGAGGGATAGAGGGAGGGAGAGAGGAAGGAAGGGAGGGAGGGAGGGAGGGAGGGAGGGAGGGAGGAAGGAAGGAAGGGAGGGAGGGAGGGAGGGAGGGAGGAAGGAAGGGAGGAAGGGGAGGGAGGAAAAGAAAGAAGAAAGAAAAGAAGAGAAAGAGGGAAAGAGAGAAAGAGAGAAAGAGAGAGAAAGAAAGAAAGAAAGAAAGAAAGAAAGAAAGAAAGAAAGAAAGAAAGAAAGAAAGAAAGAAAGAAAGAAAGAAGGAAAGAAAGAGAGAGACAAAGAG